>NC_041385.1:244833512-244863921 GCF_002162155.2 Triticum dicoccoides
ATGGGGTTGGTCGGATCCGTGCCCGGAGTGGCCTCGTCGGGCAGGAGCAATGGGGAGGAAGGGGCAGCGCCGGTCGGGCGGGTCAAGGATGGAGGTGGGTGGATCTGGGACAGGAAAGAAGGTGGGTGGTGCAGATGGACATGGAAGATGGAGTGGAGGTGGCCTGGCAGTGCGGGGGGAAGAAGGTGGGAGGGGAAGGGGGCGACGCGCCAGAGAAGGAGAGGGCTCGTGGGGTGTTAGCAGAATAAGAGGTTTCGGTGTGCAGAATAAGACTTAAGGGGTGTTATCATAATAGACCCACCCTATATATATATATATATCCAATTGGATGTAAGTTAGCATGGGCTATTATTGTTGACATCACCTAAAGGTGAATACATTGGGAGGCAACACAATAAGCCCCTATCTTTCTCAGTGTCCGGCTGAAACTCCATAACCACAAGTATTGCGTGAGTGTTAGCAATTGTAGAAGACTACTTGATAGTTGAGTATGTGAACTTGCTGAAAAGCTCTATTGTTGACTCTTTCTGATGTTATGATAAATTGCAATTGCTTCAATGACTGAGATTATAGTTTGTTGGTTCCCGATGAAGTTTCTGAACCATACTTGACATTGTGAATTGATCATTACTTGACCATAAGAAATCATATGATAAAATCTATTTATGTTGGTGTTATAAGAATGATCATGATGCCCTCATGTCCATATTTTATTTTTTTATCGACACCTCTATCTCTAAACATGTGGGCATATTTTTTGATATCGGCTTCTGCTTGAGGACAAGCGACGTCTAAGCTTGGGGGAGTTGATACGTCCATTTTGCATCATGCCTTTATATCAATATTTATTGCATTATGGGCTGTTATTACACATCATATCTCAATACTTATGGCTATTCTCTCTTATTTTACAAGGTTTACCATGAAGAGGGGGAATGCCGGCAGCTGGAATTCTGGCTGGAAAAGGAGCAAACATTGGAAACCTATTCTGTATTGCTCCAATAATCCTGAAACTCCATGAAACATGTTTTTGGAATTAATAAGAATTATTGAGCGGAAGAAATACATCAGGGGGCCCACACCCTGGCCAGGAGGGTGGGAGGGGCGCCCACCCCTACTGGGCGCGCCCCCTGTCTCCTGGGCCCCCTGGTGGCCCCCCGGTGTCTATCTTTTGCTATATGAGGGCTTTTACCCTGGAAAAAATCATGGGCAAGCTTACGGGGCGAAACTCCGCCGCCACGAGGCGGAACCTTGGCGGAACCAATCTAGGGCTCCGGCGGAGCTGTTCTGCCGGGGACACTTCCCTCCGGGAGGGGGAAATCATCACCAACGTCATCACCAACGATCCTCTCATCGGGAGGGGATCAATCTCCATCAACATCTTCACCAGCACCATCTCCTCTCAAAACCCTAGTTTATCTCTTGTATTCAATCTTGTATCAAAACCACAAATTGGTACCTGTGGGTTGCTAGTAGTGTTGATTA
Organism: Triticum dicoccoides; assembly: GCF_002162155.2. NCBI lineage: Eukaryota > Viridiplantae > Streptophyta > Magnoliopsida > Poales > Poaceae > Triticum > Triticum dicoccoides. The sequence continues at coordinate 244,834,998 of NC_041385.1, forward strand.
CTCCTTGTAGTTGATGCTAATTGGTTTACTTGGTGGAAGATCATATGTTCATATCCTTAATGCATATTATTACTCCTCTGATTATGAACATGAATATGCTTTGTGAGTAGTTACGTTTGTTCCTGAGGACATGGGTGAAGTCTTGCTATTAGTAGTCATGTGAATTTGGTATTCGTTCGATATTTTAATGAGATGTATGTTGTCTTTTCCTCTAGTGGTGTTATGTGAACGTCGACTACATGACACTTCACCATTATTTGGGCCTAGATGAAGGCATTGGGAAGTAATAAGTAGATGATGGGTTGCTAGAGTGACAGAAGCTTAAACCCTAGTTTATGCGTTGCTTCGTTAGGGGCTGATTTGGATCCATATGTTTAATGTTGTGGTTAGGTTTACCTTAATACTTCTTTTGTAGTTGCGGATGCTTGCAATAGGGGTTAATCATAAGTGGGATGCTTGTCCAAGTAAGGGCAGTACCCAAGCACCGGTCCACCCACATATCAAATTATCAAAGTACCGAACGCGAATCATATGAACGTGATGAAAACTAGCTTGACGATAATTCTCATGTGTCCTCAGGAGCTCCTTTCTCATTATTAGAAATTGTCCAGGCTTATCCTTTGCTACATAAAGGATTGGGCCACCTTGCTGCACTTTATTTACTTTATTTACTTGCTACTCATTACAATTTATCTTATCACAAAACTATCTATTACCTACAATTTCAGTGCTTGCAGAGAAAACCTTACTGAAAACCGCTTATCGTTTCCTTCTGCTCCTCGTTGGGTTCGACAGTCTTACTTATTGAAAGGACTACGAGAGATCCCCTACACTTGTGGGTCATCACTTGGGCACGCGCAGGGGCTGCGTGAGCTCGTCCCCGGCTCCGGCTTGGGCACGAGCAGGGGGCGCGCGAGCTCGTTCTTGGCGTCATTTGCTCTAGCTTGGGCACGCAGAGGCCCCTGCTGCTGCTGGCACCGGCGCCGCCTCCTCCGGATGTGGGCGTGGCCCCCGTCGTGGATCGAGCGATGGCCCACGGCGGTGAAACCCGGTTGCCTTCTCAAAAATCGAGCTGGACGCGGCACGCGGCCATGACATCAGGGAAGGTACGCCCTTAAGAAGGTGTACCTCTCGTCGATGTTGTGCCGCGACTATCAGGGTTACGATCCTGGTAATGAGTACTGGGGGTACGGATAAGGGGCAGAGCCTAGCTATGGCGCAGTTGTAACACTCGGTGCTTAACGAGTTCAGGCCCCTCTCGGCGGAGATAACAACCCTACATCTCATGTCCCGAGGCTTTGTTTTGATTTTATGGGTATGGTTACAAAGGTTGCTTGACCCTAGCTTAGGAGGTGGAGCGCGGCTTATATAGGGTGCGTTGCAGCCCACTCCATGTTGCCAGGGCATTTAATGACATTGATTGCGTCAGTTATAGGTGTAACACTACAAAAAAATACACTTCCGTGAGGATACATGTTTGTCACAGTAGGTCACGTTTTCTGTCATGCATGTACATCCATGACGATTTTATGACATAATCAAGATAGTCATATACCTGTGTTGTCGTAGAAGTGTTCCATGACAATACCAAAATTATCATCACGGAAGTGTCCACTTCCATGACGATAAATGGCGCGTCATGGAAGTGTTTTCATCAAGGGTAACCGACATGTGGCATCCACCATAATGGGTCGCCGTTAAGCTATCGGGTTCCGGTTTGGATCCGATAACCCGTTAACAGCCGTAACCAATGGGGATTTTCACGTGTAAAATTTTGATTCGCTAGAGGATCCACATGTCAGCTCACCCTTGGGACAGATGTCATCCAGCCAATGGATGGGATGCGCCTATGATAAGTCAACACGTGGCACGGCCCAACAGTGGCCCATCCAGGTTAAAAGGTTGGCCCAGTCAAAATAAGCGGACCGACCCATTAGCGGCCTACTTGCATTAGGCCCATTCACAACCACGGCCCGTACGAGTTACACAGAAGCGGCCCATCAAAGGCCCATTTTAGATTTGACAACTTCCAGCCCATTGTCAGTTCCAGCCTGTTAACGGCCCGCTACGTCTTTGGGCTCAATTATGGGCCGACCTTCTTTCGGCTGTTAGCAGCCCATTATAGATACGGACCAATATGTTGCGGATACATCTTTCGGCCCTTTCTCGGCCCATTCTGTAGCTGGGCCAACTTCTAGGCTGTTGTGACTTTCGGCCTTTCCTTGGCCCATTCAGTACATGGGCCAACTTCTAGCCCATTTTGTATTTTGGCCTGTTAATGGCCCGCACAATAGTTGGGCCTTTGTCGGTGCCACCTGATTTTGGGTTCATAAGCGGCCCACGTTAAGCAGGGCACAATTTTAGCCCGGCGAGACTTTTGGCCTGTTAAAAGCCCGATTCGTAAATTGGGCCTCTTTTGGCCCAAAACACTTCCGTCCTCTTACTGGCCCGTCAAGTAAAAGGGCCAAGACAAAACTGACATTTATTTCGAACTGCTAGAGGCCCGCGGGCCGTTTCCATTTATATGGCCCTATCGATCTTTCGGCTTGTTAACGACCTAGTAAGAGCCGTTGTTATGGTGGGCCACATCGATTGGGATTCACTAAACATTAGTTGACCAACCCAATTAAGGCCCGCTTTGACAACACATGTTTGTTCGTTCGGATGGCATCCATGTGATGTTTGGGCGTGTTGGCCCCGCTTCAACGCCATAACATATACAAAGAATTATCCTACTTTATACTCGCCTCTAAAAAAATCTACACTATACAATAAAGAGACTAAGGCATAGAAACGAAGAATAATCCTACACTATACAATAAAGAATTTACAGCAAATTATATCCACTCGGCATTATAGTTCAGCACCAGTGATAAAAAAAGCGTACATAAACAACAAATTACATACACTTGGCAAATAAATATCATACATCATGGACGCGCATGATAACCCACAAGTATAGGGGATCGCGGCAGTTTTCGAGGGTAGAGTATTCAACCCAAATTTATAGATTCGATAGAAGGGGAGCCAAAGAATATTTGTAAGTATTAGCAGCTGAGCTGTCAATTCAACCACACCTGGAGATTAATTATCTGTAGTAAAGTGATCAGTAGCAAAGTAATATGATAGTTTTGATAGTAGTAGCAATAGCAATAGTAATGGTAACAGTGATAAGAGTAATTTTGTAGCAGTGACAATAGTAACAATAGCAGTAGTAACTTAGCAAGAACAATATGTAGGAAAATCGTAGGCATTGGATCGACGATTTGTTGGATGCTATTCATCATGTGACAGTTATAACCTAGGGTGATACAACACTAGCTCCAGTTCATAAATATAATGTAGGCATGTATTCCGTAAATATTCGTACGTGCTTATGGAAAGAACTTGCATGGCATCTTTTGTCCTACCCTCCCGTGGCAGCGGGATTCCAATTGGAAACTAAGGGATATTAAGGCCTCCTTTTAATAGAGAACCGGAACAAAGCATTAACACATGGTGAATACATGAACTCCTCAAACTACGGTCATCACCGGGAAGTGTCCTGACTATTGTCACTCCGGGGTTGCCGGATCATAACACGTAGTAGGTGACTATAACTTGCAAGATCGGATCTAGAACATAGATATAATGGTGATAACATAAACGGTTCATATCTGAAATCATGGCACCCGGGCCCAAAGTGACAAGCATTAAGCATGGCAAAGTCATAGCAACATCAATCTCAGAACATAATGGATACTAGGGATCAAGCCCTAACAAAACTAACTCGATTACATGATGAATCTCATCCAACTCCTCATCGACCAACGAGCCTACGAAGGAATTACTTACTCCCGGTGGGGAGCATCATGGAATTGGTGATGGAGAAGGGTTGGTGATGATGAAGATCGAAGACCCCCCTCTCAGGAGCCCCAAACGGACTCTAGTTCTGGCCTCCCAATGAAGAACAGGAGGAGGCGGCGGCTCCGTCTCATGAAACGTGATAATTCTTTTTCCCTGGTTTTTCTGGAAAAATAGGATTTTATAGCGTCGATTTGAGGGTCTGCGGGGCCACCAAGTGGGGACAACCCACCTGGGCGCGCCTGGAGGGGGTGGCGCACCCTGGTGGGTTGTGCCCACCTAGGTGCCCTCCTCCAGTGGTTCTTGGCTCCAGAAATTATCTTTATTCATATAAAAATTCTTCGCAAAGTTTCGTTCCAATCCAAGAACTTTTATTTATGCACAAAAACAACACCATGGTAGTTCCGCTGAAAACAACGTCAGTCCAGGTTAGTTTCATTCCAAGCAAATTAGAGTACAAAACAAGAGAAAAAGCGTTAGGAAAAAGTAACGACGAAGACGTATCAACTCCCTAAAGCTTAAACCTTTGCTTGTCCTCAAGCAATTCAGTTGATAAACTGGAAGTGAAAAAGAAAAACTTTTATGAACCCTTTTGCTCTTGGTTGCATAAATAAGCTTAAGTAGCACCCAAGTTTTCAGCCAAGATTATAACTAACCATGTTGACTATAACTCTTAAAAATTATATTAACTCATATCAATGACATAATCAGCTAACCAGCAATAATAAGATATCTCAAACAGCAACACGTTGTCAAAACAACCATGATATAATATGACGATAGTGGTATCTCGCTAGCCCTTTTTGAGACCGCAAAACATAAATGCAGAGCACCTCCAAAGTTCAAGCAACGACTAAACATTGTAATTCATGGTAGAAAAGATCCAGTCATGATGCACCCCAACATTATCTACACACAATGCATAAGCATGACAACAATGTTCTTAGGTTCTGGCGCTTATTTTAGAAGGTGATGACACAACATAAAAGTAAATAGATAGTCCCTTCGTAGAGGGAAACAGTGATTTGCAGCAGTGCCAGAGCTCAAGTTTTTAAAATAGAGGTAAATCATATTTTGAGAAATGCACCCTTCTTGTTTACTCCGCGACCATTAGTTATCAATATCTTCCATGCTAAACACATTAGTGGCGGTTCCCAAGTGATAAAGTAAAGGTTATTACTCCGTAGGAGTTTTTGTTTGATTATTTGTAAGCTCAATTCTTTTTGTAGTTTGGGACTGGGCATCCCTACTACCGCCCCCCTTCTCGTGCAATGGCGAGTGAATAAACACTCAACCTGAGAATAACCTGCTTAGTATGGAAGATACCGACTACCTCATGTCGCTCTATGAACAATCCAGGCATACAAAAAGGATATTTATTTGAAGTTTTTAGAGGTGGCACATGCAAATTTACTTACATATAGGTAGGTATGGTGGACTCATCTGGAATAACTTGGGTTTCAGGTTTCGGATGTACAAGCAGAATTCCCACTTAGTACAGGCGAAGGCTAGCAAATAGGTTGAGAAGCGGCTAGCTAGAGAGCAGCAATGGTCATGAACATGCATTATGCATAAGTAACATTGGATACTAGCATGAGTAGGATATGAACACCATGAACATAAATGTCATAGAGGCTATGTTGGTTTTGATTCAACTACATGCATGAACATGTGCCAAGTCAAGCCACTCGAACATTCAGAGGAGGATACCATATCATCATACTACATCACAATCATTTTAACGCAATGTTGACATCCGGGATAAATCATTATCCACTCCCAGCTACTTATGCATGGCATGAGAAACTATATTCTCTAATTGTCATTGCAAACATGATTAATCATAATAGGCTAAATCATGGATACTAGGTTAAACATATTTACAAAAACAGAACAAGTCGAGTTCATACCTGTTTCTCTCTGCCACGGCCAGTTCATCAAATATCATCATTATTGCCTTTCACTTGCATGACCGAACGATATGAAAATAATAATAGTGCAAGAGTGCCATGGACTAAGCTGGAATCTGCAAATTAAACATGAGAAGACAAGGTAAAATGGGCTCTTTGTTAGATCAACAATAATGCATATAAGAGCCACTCAACGTTTTCATCGTGGTCTTCTCCTCGGTACGATTCAAATAAAAAGCAAAGAAATTCAGAGAAATACACTAAAATATTTTTGGAGTTTTTGGTTTTTCTTGAACAAGCAAATAAAAGATAAAAACAAAAAAGGGGAAAAACTATTTACACGGGAAAGCTCCCAACAAGTAAAATAAGAACAAGGAAATCTTTTTGGGTTTTCTTTTTAGATACTACAACAATTTAAACTAGGAAGAAAAATCAAAAAGAAGCAGGAAATATTTTTTTTGGGTTTTCTCAAAGTTTTTCAAACACACAAGAAGAAAGCGAGAAAATAAATTTAGTATGGATGATACAATGAAAAAGTGTGAACACCGACAAAAAAAATGTGTGAACATGAATGTAATGTCGGTGAGAAATACGTACTCCCCCAAGCTTAGGATTTTGGCCTAACTTGGTAATCAGTAGTCGAAGAAACCATGGGGTCCCATGTTGAAATGCCGAGGAGCAGGCACCTGTGGATCCCATTGCTGAGGCTCAGCTTGTGCCGCAGTTAGGTTGTTCCAGTAGGCGACGATGTCCGCATGCATAATCCTGTAACCACCCCTGGAAATAGGATCAAACAGAGCAGGTGCAGGCAATGGAATAGTCACGAGTGTTCTCACTAAATACTAAGTAGGGTAATCGCCTGCAATAAACTGATGGTGTTCCATGGCCGCGCGATCTAGGTAAACCTTGGGCAAAGGATAATCATGTTGGCGTATCTGAACGTTAAAGTGAGTCGCCAAGCGAGTAGCATAAATACTACCATGTATTTTACCCTTGAATTTATTAATGTGAAGGCGGCGTGCCACAATAGCTCCCAAGCTATAAGTGTTGTCGCCATAAAGTGCACGACGTAAAATAGCAAAGTCTGGTGCACTAAGTGCGCCTACTTTCTTTCTAGCAAGTAAACACTTCGCAATCAATAGAGCAAAATAATGTATAGCAGGAAAGTGCAAGCTAGGGGCGGTGATACTTGACACCCCTCTCTCATCCCCTACTGTCAGAGTGCGGTAAAAACCATCAAACTCTGCGGGCCTAGGCTCTACTAAACTCCCATCAGAAGGGAACATGCATATGCGGGTGTCGGCATATAAATTAAACTCCACCGCAGGGGGAGTATTCCTAGGAAGGAAATTAAAACTTTGCACATAGGCATTTTTGAGGAGATGATACTGTTCTAGGGATGGCAATGGGTCGGTTTGGATCGGGTTGAATAATATCAAATCCATATCCATATCCATGAAGACAATCTTTCCCCGCCCATGAAACAAATCCACGGGTGAAAATTGTGTCCATGTCCAAACCCGATGGATATCCATACCCACTGGATATCCATTGGGTCCTCTCAAGATATACAAATAAGACATAATACAATGTTAACATAAGATCTTCCATTCTTCACCTCGTGGCAAACTAGACTTCACTTACCGTAAACATTAACTTATGGTAAATCAACGTCCACTAATAACCTAATATCCTTTAGTATTTTTCTAAAATATGAGAATGACGAGTCATTTAACGAGGAGATAAAAATAAGGAAAAGGGGAACTGGAGTATGTTAGTGGGGATTGTATGTCAACTAATGAAAGTTACGGTGGGGATTATGCAATTTCTTTTTGCATGCTTTACCTAACAAAGTTTAAAATTGCAGTGGGACATGTGACTATGGGGTAGGATAGCAGATTTTTGCCCACTAATGCATACTATTGGGTCGGGTTTGGGTATATCCATGGGTACAAGATTATATCCATGCCCTACCCGTGAGCAATCGGGTCGGGTTTGGACACTGCCCATGGGCACAAAAGCATATCCAAACCCTATCCAATCAGGTAGGATATCCATGGGTATACTTGTCCATGGGTAAAATTGCCATCCTTATACTGTTCACATTCAGTTGCGATGAAGTCGGTGAGGCTGGCATTAGCAACATATTGTGCAAACTCCTGAAGGATTCCGGCCCCTTCCATGAATGGGTTGTGCGGCCATTCGCACGGTCATACCTCCACCATTCTCCGGGTATGGAGATCACTGTTAGATGACTCCCCAATAACTCCCTTGGAGTTCTTCTTGGAAGAAAACTTCCTAAAGATACTCATCTTTTTCCTAAGAACAAAATTCTGAAATTTTTAGTCCACCAAATTTTTCTCAACGAAACTTCATAAGCTTGATAGCAACTACTCATAGGAATGCATATAGGCCATAGCAAGCATTCAAACTACTTAGAACTCTAAGAATTCAACATGCAAGCTCATCTACAACAGCACCAAGAGTAACTAATTATTCAAAATATAAACCACTGAAGCAAAAACTAATTCGACCAACGGAGGAGTCACATACCAAGCAACAATCCCCCGAAACAGTTACGGAAACGGAGCTTCGAGCAAAGAGATCAAAATCTGTGGGTTTGAGAGCAAGAACACGAGACACACACACACACAGAGAGAGAGAGAGCAATGGTGATTTTTTCTGGAGGTAGGTGGTGTGTGGGATGAAGAGATAAGTGAGGGGCCCCACGTAGGGACCATAACCCACCACAGCGCGCCTGGGGGTCCTGGCACACCCAAGTGGGTTGTGCCCACCTGGTGCATGATAACCCACAAGTATAGGGGATCGCAACAACTTTCGAGGGTAGAGTATTCAACCCAAATTTATTGATTCGACACAAGGGGAGCCAAAGAATATTCTTGAGTATTAGCAGTTGAGTTGTCAATTCAACCACACCTGGATAACTTAGTATCTGCAGCAAAGTGTTTAGTAGCAAAAGTGGTATGATAATAAAGGTAACGGTAGCAAAAGTAAAGATAAATGTTTTGGGGTTTTTGTAGTAGTTGTAACAGTAGCAACGGAAAAGTAAATAAGCGAAGAACAATATATGAAAAGCTCGTAGGCAATGGATCAGTGATGGATAATTATGCTGGATGCGATTCCTCATGCAATAGTTATAACATAGGGTGATATAGAACTAGCTCCAATTCATCAATGTAATGTAGGCATGTATTCCATAAATAGTCATACGTGCTTATGGAAAAGAACTTGTATGACGTCTTTTGTCCTACCCTCCCATTGCAGTGGGGTCCTAGCGGAAACTAAGAGATATTAAGGCCTCCTTTCAATAGAGAACCGGACCAAAGCATTAACACATAGTGAATACATGAACTCCTCAAACTACGGTCATCACCGAGAAGTGTCCCGATTATTGTCACTTCGGGGTTGTCGGATCATAACACATAATAGGTGACTATAGACTTGCAAGATAGGATCAAGAACACACATATATTCATGAAAACATAATAGGTTCAGATCTGAAATCATGGCACTCGGGCCCTAGTGACAAGCATTAAGCATAGCAAAGTCATAGCAACATCAATCTCAGAACATAGTGGATACTAGGGATCAAACCCTAACAAAACTAACTTGATTACATGGTAAATCTCATCCAACCCATCACCGTCCAGCAAGCCTACGATGGAATTACTCACGCATGGCAGTGAGCATCATGAAATTGGTGATGGAGGATGGTTGATGATGAGGACGGCGACGAATTCCCCTCTCTAGAGCCCCGAACGAACTCCAGATCGGCCCTCCCAGGAGATATTAGGGCTTGGCGGTGGCTCCATGTCGTAAAACACGATGAAACTTTCTTTCTGATTTTTTTTCTCCCTGAGACGGAATATATGGAGTTGGAGTTTAGGTCGGAGGAGGTCCAGGGGGCCCACGAGATAGGGGGCCGCGCCCGGGGGGGGGGGGGGCGCCCCCCCTGTCTCGTGGACAGTCCGTGGCCCCCCTGGCATTAATTCTTTCGCCCAAAAATCTTATTAAATCCAAAAAGTGCCTCCGTGGATTTCCAGGACATCATGGCAGTTCTGCTGAAAACAGCGTCAGTCCGGGTTAGTTTCATTCAAATCATGCAAGTTAGAGTCCAAAACAAAGGCAAAAGTGTTTGGAAAAGTAGATACGTTGGAGACGTATCAACTCCCCCAAGCTTAAACCTTTGCTTGTCCTCAAGCAATTCAGTTGATAAACTGAAAGTGATAAAGAAAAACTTTTACAAACTCTGTTTGCTCTTGTTGTTGTGACATGAAAAGCCAGCATTCAAGTTTCAGCAAATATTATGAACTAACCATACTCACAATAACACATAGGTCTCACAATTACTCATATCAATAACATAATCAGCTAGCGAGCCATAATAATAAAACTCGGATGACAACACTTTCTCAAAATAATCATAACATGATATAACAAAATGGTATCTCACTAGCCCTTTCTGAGACCGCAAAACATAAATGCAGAGCACCTTTAAAGATCAAGGATTGACTAAACATCATAATTCATGGTAAAAGAGATCCAGTCAAGTCATACCCAATATAAACCAATAATAATGAATGCAAATGATAGTGTGCTCTCCAGCGGGTGCTTTTTAATAAGAAGGGTGATGACTCAACATAAAAGTAAATAGATAGGCCCTTCGCATAGCGAAGCAGGGATTTGTAGAGGTGCGAGAGCTCGATTTTAAAGTAGAGAGTGAATAACATTTTGAGCGGCATACTTTCGGTGTCAACGCAACAACTATGAGATGGTTGTATCTTCCATACTACATGCATTATAGGCAGTTCCCAAACAGAATGGTAAAGGTTTATACTCCCCCAACCACCAACAAGCATCAATCCATGGCTTGCTCGAAACAACGAGTGCCTCCAACATACAACAGCCCCGGGGGAGTTTTGTTTAATTATTTTGATTTGCTTTGATCTTTTTGGATCATGGGACTGGGCATCCCGGTTACCGGCCCTTTCTCGTGAATGAGGAGCGGAGTCCACTCCTCTTGAGAATAACCCACCTAGCATGGAAGATATAGGCAGCCCTAGTTGAAACATGAGCTGCTCGAGCATACAAAACAGAATTTCATTTGAAGGTTTGGAGTTTGGCACATACAAATTTACTTGGAACGACAAGTAAATACCGCATATAGGAAGGTATAGTGGACTCATATGGAACAACTTTGGGGTTTTATGGAGTTTGGATGCACAAGCAATATTCCCGCTTAGTACAGGTGAAGGCTAGCAAAAGACTGGGAAGCGACCAACTGAGAGAGCGACAACAGTCGTAAACATGCATTAAAATTAATTCACACCGAGTACAAGCATGAGTAGGATATAATCCACCATGAACATAAATATCGTGAAGGCTATGTTGATTTGATTCAACTACATGCGTGAACATGTGCCAAGTCGAGTCACTCAATTGATTCAAAGGTGGATACCATCCCATCATACCACATCATAATCATTCTAATAGCATGTTGGCACGCAAGGTAAACCATTATAACTCATAGCTAATCAAGCATGGCACAAGCAACTATAATCTCTAAATGTTATTGCAAATATGTTTACTTCATAATAGCTGACTCAGGAACGATGAACTCATCATATTTACAAAAACAAGAGAGGTCGAGCTCACACCAGCTTTTCTCATCCCAATAAGTCCATCATATATCGTCATTATTGCCTTTCACTTGCACGACCGAACGATGTGTATAATAATAAGAGTGCACGTGCATTGCACTAAGCTGGAATCTGCAAGCATTCAACTCAAGAGAGAAGACAAGTAATATGGGCTCTAAATTAAATAAACAATTATGCATATAAGAGCCACTAAGCATTTTCAATATGGTCTTCTCGACCCCCAAAAGAAAGAAAAGAAAATAAAACTATTTACACGGGAAAGCTCCCAACAAGTAAGAAGAAGAACTAGAAATCTTTTTGGGTTTTCAATTTAATTTCTACTACAATGAAGGAAATTAAACTAACTAATTTTTTTTGTTTTTTCTTAAGGTTTATCAAACACACAAGAAGAAAACTAGAAAAAAATAAGAAATTTAAACTAGCATGGATAATACAATGAAAGAGTATGAGCACCGACGACTAGTGTGTGAACATGAATGTAAAGTCGGTGAGAAATACGTACTCCCCCAAGCTTAGGCTTTTGGCCTAAGTTGGTCTAATACCAAGGACCGCCGCTACTCTCCCCGGTGTAGTGGGAGGTGTAATCAGGATACCACTGGCTGGTCATCTCCGGATCCCACTGGATAGATGATGCACGATAAGGGTCCAGCTCAGGTTCCGGTTCAGGTTCAGGTTCTGGAGTAAAAGCTTGGGCTAGATGGCTGTTCACCGCTTCCGGCGTGACAAGGCGATTTTCTGCAAGCAAATCAAATAACAGAGGTGCAGGCAAAATAATAAACTCGAAGTGTTTCTTATTGAATCTAAGTCTATACAAGAGCATCTTCTCTTCGTTGTCAACAATAAACTTGTGTGCAACCATGCTCTTGTAATCTAAAATGTGAGGAGGTAATTTTGTCTCCTCCACCTCATAGTGCCTAATGGGTATCTAAAAATGTTCAACAAGACATGCAGCATAGATACCTCCAAATATGGGGCCTTTTATACGATTCAGGGCTAGCCGTTTAGCAATGACGGCACCCATACTAAAAGTATTGTCTCCTAGCAAAGCATGTTGAAGAATAATAATATATGGAACACTCAAATTTCCACTATTTCCACGACCAATCAAGCATCTACTAGCAAATATGGCAAAGTAGCGTAAAACAGGAAAGTGTATGCTAGAGACCTTCGCCTCGGAGCCCTTCTTTGGCTCCTCTACAGCAATAGTATTAACAAAGCCACCCATATCATCATGATGGGGTTCATCTAATTCTCCCTCATAAGGTATCCTACATACCGTGCAAAAATGACGTAAAGACATTTCTTTGAATTCATCATATAAATGAAATGATACTGCATGCGATGATTTCTTAGGATAATAATAAAAGTTTTGCACGAAAGTATTGGTGAGCAAGAGATACTGATGGATTCGATCGTTCATGAAACCAGTGAGGCCTGCAGTCTCGATTAAAGCATAAAAGTCTTCCTGAATTCCGGCTTCTTTCAAGAAATCCTCACATGGCCATTCGCACGACCATACTTCCACTAAGCGAGGAAGATTATGCTTGGGTTTTTCCTTTTCTTTGTCTTGTTTTTCCTTAGAGCTTTGGCTAGAAGAACCTTTAAAGAGCCTCCTTAACATTTTCTGAAAATTTCTGAAATTTTAGTAACTTCAAAATAAAAGTGAATAAAACTAAACAAGATTGATAGCAACTACTCCTACAAGTGCCTAGAGCCTATATCATGCATTGGAATTGCTTGGGACCTCAAAAATTTAACATGCAAGCTCAAGAACATGGTCACCTATGCAGCAAAAATTTGCAATGAATAAAGCACTAGAACAAAAATTAATTGGACCAATGGAGGAGTCACATACCAAGCAACAATCTCCCAAAGCAGTTTTGCGAATGGAGCTTTGAGCTAAGAGATCGAAAATCACAGCAAAACAAGCTAGAACTCGTGCTTGAGCTGGATGGGGATTTTTTTGGGTAGAAGATGAAGTGTGTGGGTGCTGGCATAAGTGGAGGGGAGCCACCAGGGGCTCACGAGACAGGGGCGCGCCCTCCTCTCTCGTGGCCTGGTGCTTGCCCCTCCTGCAGTGTTTTCAGTGCCTAAAATCCTCAAATATTCCAGAAAAATCATACTAAATTTGCAGGGCATTTGGAGCACTTTTATTTTGTGACTATTTTTTTAATGCACGGATAATTCAGAAAACAGACGGATAATACTATTTTTGCTTTATTTAATCTAAATAACAGAAAGTAAAAGGAGGGTACAGAAGGTTGTGCCTTCTAGTTTCATCCATCTCGTGATCATCAAAATGAATCCACTAACAAGGTTGATCAAGTCTTGTTAACAAACTCATTCCAAATAACACGGAACCGGAGAAATTTCGAATAACACTAAGTTACCTCAACGGGGATATGAAAATCCCCAACAATAAGAATATCATACTTTTTCTTGACAGTAGGGAGAGGAAATTCAAAACCTCCAAAAATTATAGTTGGAACTTTTTCAATAGAATTGATATTATGAACTTGAGATTGTTTCCTCGGAAAGTGTACCGTATGCTCATTGCCATTAACATGAAAAGTGACATTGCCTTTGTTGCAATCAATAACAGCCCCTGCAGTATTAAGAAAAGGTCTACCAAGGATAATAGACATACTATCGTCCTCGGGAATATCAAGAATAACAAAGTCCGTTAAGGTAGTGACATTTGCAACCACAACAGGCACATCCTCACAAATACCGACAGGTACAACAGTTGATTTATCGGCCATTTGCAAAGATATTTCAGTAGGTGTCAACTTATTTAATTCAAGTCTACAATATAAAGAGAGAGGCATAACACTAACACCGGCTCTAAGATCACATAAAGCAGTTCTAACATAATTTCTTTTAATGGAGCATGGTATAGTTGGTACACCCGGATCTCCAAGTTTCTTTGGTATTCCACCCTTAAAGGTGTAATTAGCAAGCATGGTGGAAATTTCAGCTTCCGGTATCTTTCTTTTATTTGTGATGATATCCTTCATATACTTAGCATAAGGATTACTTTAAGCATATCAATTAAGCGCATACGTAAGAAAATAGGTCTAATCATTTCAGCAAAGCGCTCAAAATCCTCATCATCCTTTGACTTGGATGGTTTAGGAGGAAAGGGCATGGGTTTCTGAACCCATGTTCTCTTTCTTTACCGTGCTTCCTAGCAACAAAATCTCTCTTATCATAACGTTGTTTCTTTGATCGTGGGTTATCAAGATCAACAGCAGGTTCAATCTCTACATCATTGTCTTTGCTAGGTTGAGCATCAACATGAACATTATCATTAACATTATCACTAGGTTCATGTTCATCACCTGATTGTGTTTCAGCATCAGAGTTAGAAATATCATTTGGATTCTCAGGTGTGTCTACATTAGGTTCACTAGAAGCATGCAAAGTTCTATCGTTTTTCTTTTTCTTCTTTTTGGAAGAACTAGGTGCCTCTAAATTATTTCTCTGAGAATCTTGCTCGATTCTCTTAGGGTGGCCTTCAGGATACAAAGGTTCCTGAGTCATTCTACCAGTTCTAGTAGCCACTCTAACCGCAAAGTCATTTTTATTATTCAATTCATCAAGCAAATCATTTTGAGCTTTAAGTACTTGCTCAGCTTGAGTAGCAACCATAGAAGCATATTTGCTAACGCGGTGAAGTTCATCTTTAACTCTAGCCAGCTTATCACCTACGCGTCCTATCTCGAAAGCATTATTCTTGAACTCTCTACCAACATAAGCATTAAAACTTTCTTGCCTAGCCATAAAGTCATCAAATTCATCTAAGCAAGGGCTATGAAATTTAGTAGAGGGTATTTCAACTTTATCATATCTATAGAGAGAATTTACCTTTACTACCTGTGTCGGGTTATCAAGACAATGTGGTTCTTCAGGCGGTAAATTAAGACCATGTATTTCTTCAATAGGAGGTAAATTCTTAACATCTTCAGCTTTAATACCTTTTTCTTTCATTGATTTCTTTGCCTCTTGCATATCTTCAGGACTGAGAAATAAAACACCTCTCTTCTTCGGAGTGGGTTTAGGAATAGGCTTAGGAGTTGGCTCAATTGGTTAAGGAATTGGCTCAGGAAGAGTCCAATTATTTTCATTAGTCAACATATTATTCAATAGTATTTCAGCTTCGTCGACTATTCTTTCCCTGAAAACACAACCAGCATAACTATCCAAGTAGTCCTTGGAAGCATCGGTTAGTCCATTATAAAAGATATCAAGTATTTCATTTTTCTTAAGAGGATGATTAGGCAAAGCATTAAGTAACCGGAGAAGCCTCCCCCAAGCTTGTGGGAGACTCTCTTCTTTGATTTGCACAAAATTATATATTTCCCGCAAGGAAACTTGTTTCTTATGAGCAGGGAAATATTTAGCAGAGAAGTAATAAATCATATCCTAGGGACTACGCACACAACCAGGAGCAAGTGAATTATACCAAGTCTTAGCATCACCCTTTAATGAGAACGGAAGTATCTTAAGGATATATAAATAGCGAGACTTCTCATCATGAGTGAACAAGGTGGCTGTATCATTCAACTTGGTAAGATGTGCCACAACAGTTTCAGATTCAAGGTCATAAAAAGGATCAGATTCAACTAAAGTAATAATATCAGGATCAACAAAGAATTCATAATCCTTATCAGTAACACAGATAGGTGAAGTAGCAAAAGCAGGATCGGGTTTCATTCTAGCATTAAGAGACTGTTGCTTCCACTTAGCTAATAATTTCTTAAGATCATTTCTATCATTGCAAGCAAGAATTTCCATAGCAGCTGCTTCATTCATAACATAACCCTTAGGAACAACATGTAATACATAATCATTGGGGGGACCTTCATCATCACTATCATCAGTAATAGGATCTTCAGTAATATCATCCCCCCTAACTCTAGCAAGTTGTTCATCTAGAAATTCACCTAATGGCACAGTAGTATCACGCACAAAAGTAGTTTCATCATGCATAGTAGAAGTTGCATCATCAATAACATGCGACATATCAGAATTCATAGCAGTAGCAGGGTTAGGTGTCGCAAGCCTACTAATAACAGAAGGAGAATCTAGTGCAGAGCTAGATGTCAGTTCCTTACCTCCCCTCGTAGTTGAGGGCAAAATAGTAGTTCGATCATCTTTCAAGTTCTTCATAGTGATAAACAGTGTCGGGGAGACCGATCCACGAACACCTATGGGACCGGCGGACCGAGCCCCTTTCGGTTCGGCGGGGAGCGGAGGTCGCGCGAAGAGCGGATCGAGGCGAAGCACATGAGCGGTTTACCCAGCTTCGGAGCTCTCCGGAGAGATAATACTCCTACTGCTGCATGTCTGAGTGTATTGAGTTCTTGCTCGGGAGCGCTGAGTGCTACTGTACACCCTAGCTGCTAACGAGACCGAGCGTGAGTGTTTTCTGCCTTCCAACCCCCCTCTACGTTGCGCATGGGCCACCTTTTATATGCTCAAGGGGTCACCGACAGGTGGCAACGCAGACAAGGGTAAAAATGGAAAAGATGTTGCGGTTGGTACAACTACCTGTACAGTGTATCATACCTAACCCTGACGGCAGGGGACAAAGGCATTAAATGCCCATCTGTGTCGCCCAAACAGTGCAAAAAAAGGGACCGTCAGGGACGCCACCGCTTGCCACGATGGCAATCTTGTCAGCGCCGCTTGCCACCGCGCACTGCTGGCTGCACAGCCTCCTGCCACGCGCGCCTAGAAAGGTCCCAGGGCGACACGTTGGTGGATGTGCTGGAGCGTGGGTACAGAGTGGTAGCTTGCCGCGGCAAGCGCCTTGCCGCGGTCGTTGTCTTGTCGCGTCCGGAAGCTTGTCTCTCACCGGGCCTCACCGGGACGCGTGGCGCGTCGCGGCAAGTTCCTTGAGATGCCTTGGTTGGCCTTCCCGGCAAGCTCCTCTTGCCGGGGCCTTGTCTCCTTGGCTTGAATACTTTGTTCTTGAATGGCTCTAAAGGAACCACGGAGGACCTTGGCGGTCACCCGGCAAGCCTTGCCGCAGGGTGCTGCGACTACCCGTGCACAAGTTCGGGATACTAGGGTACCCCTACTCTAGTACACCGACAGGAGCCCCCGGGCCTGGGCCACACACGGTGCCAAGCGCTGTTGGGCCAGGCCCAAAACAGGGCACGGGCACGCGCGGCTTGGGTTACGCCGTATCTCACTCCGTATCCACCGCGCCCTCCCCGAACGGCACACGTCGAATGCGGCGTCGTGGGAGAGATCGTGGGTGGTTTCTTTATTCGGAAAGACGGAACGTCCGCCCCCTCCCTCTTTATAAGCAGGGGAAACAGGGGCAGTTCGCCCATCTCGCTGCTTGCTATCCCAATCTCAAAAACCTCCGCTGCTCCCCCCTTCTTCCCAAGGCTGAAAGAGAGCAGCGCTCCGCCCCTCATCGCCACCAGCACCACCAACGCCGTCGATCTCTCTCACCACCTCCGCCATGGCTCTGAAAGCTGGGAAGGCCGTGAAGCCGGCCAAGGCGCAGCGGCTCGTGGCGCTGCGAAAGGAGCGGGCAACCTTCCCCCCCAAGCTCGCCACGAAGGAGCTGAGGGAGTACTACTACCTCTTCTGGTCAACGGAGACGCGAGCGCATCCGCACACGAAGGTACTCTCAGCCGCCGCTTCGGAACTGGCTCCGAATGGATATCCCTTCTTCGCGTTGTTCTTCTACTGCGGGCTCTGCCCGTCTTTCTCTGAATTTTTCTGCGACATTATGAACACCTACGGGTTCCGCCTCCTTGACTTCACCCCCAATGCCGTTCTGACCATGGCAGTTTTCGCACATCTCTGCGAAAACTTTGTCGGAGTCTATCCAAATGTAGCTCTTTTCCGCCACTTCTTTATGCCCCGGGTTGAGAGAGGGGAGCCTTTATCCGGCGGAATCGCCTGGATCTCGAGAGCTGGCAAGAAGGAAGCTTATCTGGAGGGAGAGCTCCGCAGCAAGCGGGAGGAATGGAGAGCAGACTGGTGCTGGATTGTCGAGGAGAACCCGCAGCCATTCACCGCCCAGCGCCAAGCCCCAGTAGCGCGCGGCAATGATTGGAGCAACGTGGCCCTGGAAGACGATAGGCTGAAGATTGCCGTCACCCGGATCCTACGCCTCAGGCTTGCCGGGCTTACTATAGGCGTCGTTGGCGCAGATTTTCTTCGTCGCCGCATCGCCCCCCTGCAGGAGAGGAGGAGACCCACCTGGGAGTTCCAGAATGCGGCGGATATCATGAGGCTGCGCCCGGGCCTCAACTTCAACTTCACTGTCTTGGAACTGGAAGCGATGCTCCAAGAACTATTCAAGTACGACCCTCAACATCCTGAAGTGTTCAGGTTGCCGAAGGGTGTCGTTCCGCTGTGCAACAACTCCTCGCTCGACCGCATCCATGCAATGATGCCGCTGTGCGATTCGCATGGAATTGTCCCAACTTGGCAAGAGCCTGCAGACGACGTCGTGCAGGAGTTCTTTGACGGCTTGGTGGAAGTGCCGGTCCGCTCTGATGAACAGAAAAGCCTTACTCGCGACACCACCGATGTGGAGATGCAGCGCATCGCCACTAGGCTGGAAGAGGCGGCGGCAGCCGCTGCCGCGGGCGAGTTTGGATTCACCGTGGAGGAGGCAGAGGCAGCAGAGGCGGCAAGCCTTGCCGAGCGAGAGTGGCTTGCCGGCGAGGGAGAGCTTGCCGGCGAGGGAGAGCTTGCCGGGCCTGAAATTGAGTCGAGCGAGCCCGCCGAGGGTGCGAGCGGCTCGTTGAAGATTGACTCCTCTTCCTCCTCATCTTCAGATAGCTCGCCGCAAGCAGAGCCCGCAGCTCCACCAAGAAGGCGTCTCTGCAAGGCCGGGGACGTAGCAGGGCGGCAGACGAGTCAACAGCCTCCGCGCCGTGCGACGCGCTCCACCGTGGCAAGCACTATTGCCGCGGGAGCACCTCGTGCCACTGCGGCAACTGGAGCGGAGTCCTCCCGGACCACCGCTTCTGCTCCTGCCGCTTCTCACGCCGCGGCGGTGGTCGGAGCTGGGTCGTCTTAGACCACCGCCACTACCCCCGCCAAGCGGCTAAGGGAACCTACTCCTCCGCCTCGTCGCGCCGGAGGTGAGCCGGACTTCGACCTTTCCGCGCTCAGCTCCGACGAGGAAGAAGAAGAGTAAGATTCTCTGCTGTACTTGTAGTTCTTCAATTCTTGCTGTTTTGTCTTGTATCTGATTTGCTTTACTCCGAACTCATTCCTTTTCAGGACTCTGGCCCAAAGAGCGGCGAAGAGAGCCAAGGTCCCGGTGATTGTCATCGAGGACGAACCCACCGCGACAGCAGGGGGTGTGTGTCCGAGACCACCTTGCCGGACCCGGCAACTATTCCCCAAAGCAGCCCCCAGCGCAGCCCTCGGCGTAAGTACATGGTTTACTTCCCGCTGTTAGGCGCGCATGGGTGCTCCTTCTTTGCTGATATCTGACTATTGGTTTGTGTAGGAGCAGAGCAGCCTCACCAGGAGCGCCCGGAAGCCACCCCCGACATGCCATCTGCTTCGACTACACCGCCAAGGGATGGTTCCCCGGCAAGGGAGCGTTCTCCGGCATGGGAGAAGTCTCCGGCAAGGGAGAATTCTCCGGCAAGGGACAACACCAGCGACCCCCCGGTGGCGGAGACCACGACTGTAGAACCTAGTACAGGTAATCCTCTTGCTTGAAAACTTCCCTTGGATTCTTCTTCTTCTGATTTTCTTTTTGGATATTTGCTTGACTTTTCTCCCTTTTTTGGCCGTCAGATCCATCTGCTGCGGAGCCGATGGAGACCGAGGTTGCCGGCGAGGAGAATGCGCGCGGCAATACCGACGACGTCGCTGCTACGGAAGAAGCAGCCGGCGCTGATGATCCCGCCGGCGAAGAGGCCGCCAAAACTGCAGCCGCAGAAGCCGGCGAGGGGTCTGGCGATCGCACTGACGGCCCTGAGGCCGCAGGAGCGTCAGGCGCTACGCCGACCGCCGATCCCTCCGCCGCTGCCGCAGCGTCAGGCTCCGAAGAGCCCCAGCCTGGCGCCTATTTGAAGGCCGGTGATGACGTCTTCATCAAGCTCCCCTGGGCATCAAGCTCCAGGGCGCCAATCGAAGGAGAAATCTTTGATGGAGAAGTGCTCGCCTCCGCTGGGCTTACGCTGGTTGACGCGCCGAGCAGCAGCAGGGGCGAGCTTGAGGAGGAGCAGCTGCTGCGGAAGCTGTTGTCGCTCTACCGCGCTCGACAGGCCAAGCTGGAATCCCGAGAAGCGCTTGTCGTGAAGGCGGGAGTGGACATGGAGAAGCGCGCGGAGGAGCTCCGGGGACTTAACCAGGAAGCTCTCCGGTCCCTGGCAGAGGAGCGGGAGCGACTTGCCGAGGAGCGGAAAGCCTTCCTCCTCGAGAAGGCCGAAGTTGAAGAGCAACAGCGGCTTGCCGCCAAGAAGCTGTCTGCGCAGGAGGGCGAGTTGGCGCAGCGGAAGGTCAACCTTGACAGCCACGAGGAGGAGCTTGCGGCGCGCGAGCAAACATTTGGTGGGGCCCTCAAGCAAGCAGAGGATACTGCTGCAGCTGCGGAGGCCGCCAAGAAGGAGCTGGAGACGAAGGTGACGCAGCTGGAGGCCGATCTCAAGGCGAGCGGTGAAAAGCTTGCCGCGCTCAAGCGTGAGCATGAGAAGGACGCCTACACCCTTGGCGAGCTGCAGGGTCATCTCGCCGAGAGGAGCAAGGAGCTTAGCACCGCCAAGGACTCCAACGCAGATCTTGAGTTGAAGCTGACTACTTTGACCAAGACGCTGGACGGCGCCAGGGAGCAGGAGGTGGCCTTGAAGGAGAAGATCAAGGCCAAAGAGGCGCTGCTGGCGAGGGCTGCTGTCACCCAGAACACTTTTAGGGAGAATGTGGAGCACTGGACGGAGGGTGTCGTGGATATTGCCGCAACCATCAACAGGGAGCTGGCGCAGCTGGGGATGGAGGATCTCGGGTATCCCTCCGATGAGAACCTCCAACCCAGCGCCAAGCTCACCTTGTTCTTCAAAGGCATGGCGACGGCCCTCCAGCGACTCCAGGAGAAGATCCCAAAGCAGCTGGCCGACGAGTCGCGCAAGATCTACGCGGGAGCTCTTCAAAAGGTGTTGGTGAAGGTGGCCTTCCGCAACCCGGGCCTCAACCTCACCAACATCCTCAAGACCCTGCTGCCGGATGCTGATCTGGAAGCGCTCAAGACCCTTGTCGCACCCATTGTGGACAAGGTGAGCGGGATCAAGAGGGTTGAGGGCGATCGCGTAGATTAGGCCGCCCATTTTCTCCTTTTCTTGTCGCTGTTGGTCATGTTATGAGAACAATCTGTTAGAGCTGCGACAAGCTATCTTGTAATATAACTCTATTTTGGGTAGAGATTGCTATGTTATTTCCTTTACTTGATTCCTTCCTTTGTATGTTTTTGCCCTACGCTTTTAGGGAACTTGCCGGTGCAGGCACCTTAGCCGCGAGCGCTGAGTGCGGGACGTCAGCAGCCTGCTGGCGGTGCCGCTACCGACAAGAAACCTTGTCGCAACTAGTCGCAGCTCACTTAAGTTGTTGAGCGGACTCGAAACAAAGTAAGGGCGCAACTAGCTACGAGTTGGTTCCTCCGCGCACAGGTTTTCCATACAAAGCACGGTCGTTCGAGGAAGATAACTTAAAATTTTTAAAACTGATTGCTCAAACTTTGGCAACTTAGCTTTTCTGTCTTTTGCTTCCCGGTAAGGCGAAACTTTCTTGAACGACGCCTGGTCCACACCATTATCTTCTCCTTTCCCCCCGGCAAACTTGTGGGCGAGGGAACCTTCCTTTTTTTGAGAAAAAGAAAGAAGAGAAAATAAAGATATGGAGCCTTTCGGCTCGTTATTTCTTACCGGGGGTAGGCGCTGCACAAAGTGTCAAATAACACATGCAAAAAATAGAAAGCATGAAATTGACAAGATGTGCGGAGCACATGAGCTTTACTTATGCATGGGGTCTGCGCCCGGCTTTGTACAAAGGATTACATGCAACATCGACAAGACTTGTACAAAAGGTGGTTGCCGGAACAGGTTCCGGCAACCGCGCCCTATGGGTAAAACTTACGAAGATGCTCAATGTTCCAGGAGTTGCTCACTGGAATGCCATCTTCGGTCTCAAGGCGGACAGCGACAGGCCTAGTGACTCATTTCACCCGGTAAGGGCCTTCCCACTTCCGCGCCAACTTGTTGGAATTCTTGGCGGACTGAACGCGCCGAAGAACAAGGTCGCCTTCCTCGAGACTTCTGGCATTAACTTTGCGGCTATGGTAGCGGCGCAAAGCTTGCTGGTATCGAGCAGCTCGTACAGCGGCTTGAAGACGGTCTTCCTCAAGGAGCAGCGCGTCATCTTGCTGCAGCTGCTCTTGTTCAAGCTCATCATAAGCGAGCACTCGAGGTGACCCGTATACGAGTTCCGTGGGGAGAACTGCCTCTGCTCCATAGACTAGAGCGAAAGGTGTCTGGCCAGTGGCTCGATTTGGCGTTGTCTTGATCGACCAAAGAACCACCGGCAGCTCCTCAATCCAGTTCTTTCCGCACTTGCGCAGCCTGTCGAAAGTCCTGGTCTTGAGCCCGCGCAGCACTTCAGCATTTGCCCTCTCCGCTTGACCGTTGCTTCTCGGGTGAGCAACAGAAGCGAAGCAGACCTTGACGCCAAGATCTTGGACGTACTGCATGAAGGTGCGGCTCATGAATTGCGTGCCGTTGTCGGTGATGATCCTGTTAGGGATCCCGAAGCGGCAAACAATCGACCTGAAGAACTTGACTGCTGACTGTGCTGTCACCTTCCTTACTGCTTCCACTTCCGGCCACTTTGTAAACTTGTCGATTGCAACGTACAAGTACTCAAAGCCCCCGACAGCTCGGGGAAAGGGGCTGAGGATGTCGAGCCCCCAGACCGAAAATGGCCTGGATAAAGGGATCGTCTGGAGAGCTTGAGCTGCTGGTGTATCTGCTTGGAATGGAACTGGCATGCTTCACACTTGGTTACTTGTGCAGTTGCATCCTGGAGGGCTGTCGGCCAAAAGAAACCTTGCCGGAACGCTTTGCCGGCAAGTGCTCTTGCGCCAATGTGGTGACCACATATGCCTCCATGTATCTCTGCCAACAGCTTTTGTCCGTCTTCCCGGTGAATACACTTCAATTTCACTCCGTTGAGTCTTCTTCTGTACAGTGTGTTGTCGACAAACTGGTACATACTTGACTGCCGAGCTACTCTTTCCGCTTCTTCTTGCTCTTCGGGAAGTTCTCCTGTCTGAAGGAAACGGACAATCTGCTGCGCCCATGCTGGAGCTTGCGGCTCGACAACAAGGACTAAAGGCACATCTGCTGCTGCAGGAACATCCGCTTCTACGGCGAGAATCTATGGCTCAGCCGGAGCTTGACGTTCCCCGGCAAGCTTGCCGGAGCAAAACTTGTCGGGAGCGTCTGCTTCAACGGAACAAACCTTAGGGCTTGCCGGAGCAGACTGCTCATCAGCACCTTTGGTGTTGATCTTGGGGACCTTCTTGGAAGAAGCTTTGGGGAGCTCTGCCGGAAAATAGTCACCAGAAATCAACTTCCTCTTCTTGCTCTGTCCAGTTGATGGCGTTACAGACGGTTGAGTCAGTTTGAGCACAAAGATCCCTGGTTCCACAGGTAACTTAAGTGCGGCGCACTTCGACAGGCCATCGGCAATGTCGTTATCAGCTCTTGGAACATGCTCCATCTGTAGGCCGTCAAAGTGCTCTTCTAACTTTCTCACTTCATCAACGTAAGCTTCCATCAACGGACTCTGATAATTCTTGTTCACTTGGCGGACGACAAGCTGCGAGTCACCCCTGACGATGAGCTTCTTGATCCCAAGGTCTGCCGCGATCCTGAGACCGGCAAGCAAACCTTCATACTCTGCGGTATTGTTTGTTGCTTGCTCCCTAGGAAAGTGCATCTGGACTACGTACTTGAGGTGCTCTCCGGTGGGTGCAACAAGTAGCACGCCCGCACCGGCGCCTTGCAGCGAGAAGGCACCATCAAAGTACATCAGCCACTCTTTGCTTGCTTCCTTGACGGGGATGCTCGTTTCTGGAATTTCTTCATGTGGTGTTGGCGTCCACTCTGCTATGAATTCTGCCAATGCTCTGCTTTGGATAGTTGAAGTGCTCTCAAACTTAAGGCCAAAGATTGACAGTTCCAGTGCCCACTCGACAATCCTGCCTGTTGCTTCTGGATTCTGCAGTATCCTCTTCAGCGGAAAACGAGTGACAACTGTGATCTCATGTGCTTGGAAGTAATGGCGCAGCTTTCTCGAGGCCATGAGAAGGCCGAAAAGCAATTTCTGCACACTAGAGTACCTCGACCTAGCCCCCTGCAGAAGGGAACTGACAAAGTAAACTGGGCACTGCACCATTCTCTTCTGTATCTCCTCACGCGCCTGCGCAAATCCATCTTTGTCGGGACCAGAGCTTGTCGGTGAAGCCCCCTGCTTGTCGCTGGATGCATCTGCCGTGGTTGCTGGCTCATCATCCGCCTCCCTCTCCGCTACTAACGCAGCACTAACCACTTGATTGGTTGCCGCTATATATAGCAGCAACTTCTCTTGTGGCTTAGGTGCGACAAGTGTTGGAGTGGAAGACATCTGACCTAGAGATAAACCTGCTGAGAGCCGCCACGCAACCGGCAAGTCTTCGTACATCCTTGACGCGCTTTGGTGCTTCAATCTGCTCAATGGCCTTGATCTTGTCGGGATTGGCTTCAATTCCCCGCTGAGACACGAAGAACCCGAGAAGCTTGCCGGAGGGGACTCCAAACACACACTTCTCGGGGTTAAGCTTGAGGTTGATCTTGCGCAGATTTGCAAAGGTCTCGTCTAAATCTTGAATCAGAGTTGCCTTGTCCTTGCTCTTGACCACTATGTCATCCATGTAGGCTTCCACATTTCTGTGTATTTGTGGCTCAAAAGCGTCATGAACTACCCTTGCAAATGTTGAACCAGCATTCTTTAAACCGAAAGGCATCCGTATGAAACAGTATGTGCCACATGGAGTGATGAATGCGGTCTTCTCCTCATCCTCTTCTGCCATGAAGATCTGATGGTATCCTGAATATGAGTCAAGAAATGAAAGCAAGTCGGATCCGGCTGTGGAGTCAACAATCTGGTCAATGCGCGGTAAGGGAAATGGGTCTTTGGGACAAGCTTTATTAAGATCGGTAAAGTCGATACAAAGCCTCCATTTCCCGTTTGCCTTGCGCACGACTACAGGATTGGCCAACCACGTAGGATGGAGCACTCCTTTGACAAGGCCTGCTGCTTCCAACTTCTTGATTTCTTCTGCGATGAATTCTTGGCACTCCACTGCTTGTTTCCTGACTTTCTGCTTCACGGGCCGCGCATGAGGACAAACGGCAAGATGGTGCTCGATTTCTTTCCTGGGAACACCGGGGATGTCAGACGGTTGCCACGCAAACACGTCAACGTTCGCCCGCAGGAAAGCAACGAGCGCGCTTTCCTATTTAGGGTCGAGAGTGGCACTGATGGTGAAGGTACCACCAGTGCCGTCCTCCTTGGCGGACACCTTCTTGGTCTCTGGTGGAGCTGCCATTGTCTTCTTACACTTGCCGGTGGAGTTTGATGGTGCGTCCTCGACTGTAGCGCAGCACTCCGAAGAGGTGCGCTTGCTGGAGTGGGCATCAGAACTCTTGCCGGACTTGGTCTTCTTCTTCCCCCCGGGAGCTTCAACGGCAAGTGACTTGCGATCTGTTGCGGCTGCTGCTTCCCGGTAGATCTTGTCGGCGCAGATAAGAGCATCCTTCTTATCGCCAGGGACAGAGATGACACTTATCGGGCCTGGCATCTTCAGCATGTTGTATGCATAGTGAGAGGCTGCTATGAATTTGGCGAGTGCTGGACGGCCGAGTATCCCATTGTAAGGCAATGGAAAGTCAGCAACGTCAAAAGTGACCTTCTCAGTTCTGAAGTTCAACTCGCTGCCAAATGTCACCGGCAACGTGATCTTTCCCTTCGGCTTGCTCCTTCCCGGATTGATTCCTTGGAATGTGCCGGTCTCTTCGAGCTCGCTGTCAGGGATCTGGAGTTTCTGGAGTACGGCGGAGGAGATCAGGTTCAAGCCGGCCCCGCCGTCAACTAGCATCTTAGTGACCTTGAGGTTGCGGATAGTTGGTGAAACCAACATCGGCAAGC
The DNA here is from genome assembly GCF_002162155.2 of Triticum dicoccoides. NCBI lineage: Eukaryota > Viridiplantae > Streptophyta > Magnoliopsida > Poales > Poaceae > Triticum > Triticum dicoccoides. The sequence goes on from NC_041385.1 coordinate 244,861,663, forward strand.
ACCCGACCGCAGTTATGCGATCAGGGTGGTCCTCAATATCAAAGATGATAGGCGTGCTGGACCATTTCAGAGGCTTGCGTGACTCGACGGGTGGTTCTGCCGCATTGACTTCCTGCACCCACTGCTTGAGCTGGCGGTGTGAAGTATGCAGAGAAGCACCACCGTCAACGCACAGGACCTCTGTGGCTTTCTGGAACTCCTGCTCACCGGTATCGTCATCATCCATATCTTCATCGTCGTCGTCATCTTCATCCTTGTCGCGGCCGTGGGGAGGTCTGTCTCCTTGCCGCTGCTTGGCCTTGCCGCGGCGTCCTCCTCGGCCGGGGCGTTTCTTGCCGGATCCTCCAGCACCTTCTTGGGCCTTCTCCATGTCGCGTCGCTCGTATTCAGCTTTTTGCTGCTCGACAAGATGCTCGACCTTCTTGCAGCTCTGGAGGTCATGGCCCTTGGTGCGGTGGATCTTGCAATACTGCCTGTTGGTGCCGTCCTGCTTGTCGGCAACCGCCACAGCCTGGTAGTTGGTGCCTGCGGCAATCTCCTCGCCGGAGCTACCAGCTTTGGCTTTCTTGGCGCCACCTCCGTTGCCGGACTGCTCAACGACTAGCACATCTTTGCCTTTCTTCTTCCTGTTGTTCCGCCGCCAGTTTTTCTTTGCCGGGGCAGCATCCTCGCTATCAGATCCTCCTGCTTCTGTATTCTCCGGGGAGTTTCCTCCCCCCCTCAGCACGTGCACACTTGTTGGCCAGGGCATATAGCTCACTGACGTCTCTGATCTTGCACATCGCCATCTCCTCCCGCATCCTGCGGTTTCGCATGTTCTGATGGAACACGCTGATGACCGCGGCAGGGTGGACATCTGGGATGTTGTGCTGTACACGGCTGAATCTCTGAATGTACTTGCGCAGGGGCTCTCCTTCCTTCTGGGCGAGCAGATGAAGGTCGCTCTCTTGGCCATGAGGCTTGTGGCCGCCTGTAAAGGCGCTGACAAACTGATGGCATAGGTCTGCCTAGGAGGATATGGAGTTGTCCGGCAAGTGCATGAGCCAGGATCTGACATTGGGCTTGAGCACCAGCGGGAAGTAGTTGGCAAGGATCTTGTCGTCCCGCCCCCCGGTAGCTTGCACCGCGATGGTGTAGATGCTGAGGAACTCCGACGGATGCGACTTGCCATCGTACTTCTCTGGTATGTCTGGATTGAAATTCTTCGTGCTGGGCCACTGGACTTGCCGCAGCTCACGAGTGAACGCAGGGCAACCTACCGCATACCGCAAGTCGCCTGGTTCCCCTGGCGCATGCATGTCGACAGAGGGCCTAGCGCGCTGGCCCGATTGACGCCGCGCTTCTCTTCGACGCTCGATGCGAGTACGAGCGTCTTCTTGTTGTCGTTCGTGAAGAACTTGGCGCTAATCGCGACGAGCTCGTGGATCTGATGATGTGGTGGAGTCGCTGTCGAGGTAGATCCAGCGAGTCGGCGATCTTGGCCTTCGGGGTGGAGAGTGCACGGTGGTTGCACCCCCACCGGTTTTGTCGCCATCGGCTCGTGCCTGGCAGTCTTGCCGCGGCTGCGATGTATTCGGCTGCCGTGGAGTGTCGCCGTTGGCGAAGCCGATGAGACTCTGAATGGTGGCCCTCCATTCGTCGACCTTGTCTGCCGTTGGAGGGTAATCCAGCAGCAGTTGAGCTCGCACCAAAGCTTCTGCTGGAGTGGTGGGTGGCAGTGGCGAACGGTGCGAGGAGCGGGATATGCTCGGACTTCTAACTGTGTTAGAAGGAGCAGTATCCCGTCCAGGCGACCGTGTCTTGCTCGTGCCAGCATGTTGGCGTGCATGCTGGTCTTGAGCACCCCGAGATCCTCCGGCTCGATCTTGATCCAACGAACGTATGGTACCGCGAGTACCATGACGCTGTCGGTCCTGCGCCTCCTGGGATGGGCGCGGTGCATGTACGGACGCCGAGGTCTGCGCAGCCTTGTCCTTGGACCTGGTAGCACCGTGAGCTCCCTCGTCGACGCCCGTTCTTCCGCCGGCGTCTACCCCACCACCCGTTTGCTCCGGTGGTGGTGGGATCGACGCGGACGGACCAGCCGCCTCCGAAGCCTTCTTCTTCGGCGGCATGTCGATGAAAAAGATGAAGATCTAGCTCGTGTGAACGCCGGATCAGGTTCACACAACCTCAACGCCCCCTACCTGGCGCGCCAAAGATGTCGGGGAGACCGATCCACGAACACCTATGGGACCGGCGGACCGAGCCCCTTTCAGT
>NC_041385.1:244864221-244934381 GCF_002162155.2 Triticum dicoccoides
GGTCGCGCGAAGAGCGGATCGAGGTGAAGCACACGAGCGGTTTACCCAGCTTCGGAGCTCTCCGGAGAGATAATACTCCTACTGCTGCATGTCTGAGTGTATTGAGTTCTTGCTCGGAAGCGCTGAGTGCTACTGTACACCCTAGCTACCAACGAGACCGAGCGTGAGTGTTTTCTGCCTTCCAACCCCCCTCTACGTTGCGCATGGGCCTCCTTTTATATGCTCAAGGGGTCACCGACAGGTGGCAACGCAGACAAGGGTAAAAATGGAAAAGATGTTGCGGTTGGTACAACTACCTATACAGTGTATCATACCTAACCCTGACGGCAGGGGACAAAGGCATTAAATGCCCGTCTGTGTCGCCCAAACAGTGCAAAAAAGGGACCGTCAGGGACGCCACCGCTTGCCACGATGGCAATCTTGTCAGCGCCGCTTGCCACCGCGCACCGCTGGCTGCACAGCCTCCTGCCACGCGCGCCTGGAAAGGTCCCAGGGCGATACGTTGGTGGATGTGTTGGAGCGTGGGTACAGAGTGGTAGCTTGCCGCGGCAAGCGCCTTGCCGCGGTCGTTGTCTTGTCGCGTCCGGAAGCTTGTCGCTCACCGGGCCTCGCCGGGACGCGTGGCGCGTCGCGGCAAGTTCCTTGAGATGCCTTGGTTGGCCTTCCCGGCAAGCTCCTCTTGCCGGGGCCTTGTCTCCTTGGCTTGTATACTTTGTTCTTGAATGGTTCTAAAGGAACCACGGAGGACCTTGGCGGTCACCCGGCAAGCCTTGCCGCGGGGTGCTGCGACTGCCCGTGCACAAGTTCGGGATACTAGGGTACCCCTACTCTAGTACACTGACAAACAGATATAAATCCCAAGTGACTCAGAGAATAGAGCTATGCTCCCCGGCAACGGTGCTAGAAATTAGTCTTGATAACCCACAAGTATAGGGGATCGCAAATGCTTTCGAGGGTAGAGTATTCAACCCAAATTTATTGATTCGACACAAGGGGATCCAAAGAATATTCTTAAGTATTAGCAGTTGAGTTGTCAATTCAACCACACCTGGATAACTTAGTATCTGCAGCAAAGTGTTTAGTAGCAAAAGTGGTATGATAATAAAGGTAACGGTAGCAAAAGTAAAGATAAATGTTTTTGGGTTTTTGTAGTAGTTGTAACAGTAGCAACCGAAAAGTAAATAAGCGAAGAACAATATATGAAAAGCTCGTAGGCAATGGATCAGTGATGGTTAATTATGCCGGATGCGATTCCTCATGCAATAGTTATAACATAGGGTGATATAGAACTAGCTCCAATTCATCGATGTAATGTAGGCATGTATTCCGTAAGTAGTCATACGTGCTTATGGAAAAGAACTTGTATGACGTCTTTTGTCCTACCCTCCCGTTGCAGTGGGGTCCTAGCGGAAACTAAGGGATATTAAGGCCTCCTTTTAATAGAGAACCGGACCAAAGCATTAACACATAGTGAATACATGAACTCCTCAAACTACGGTCATCACCGAGAAGTGTCCCGGTTATTGTCACTTCGGGGTTGTTGGATCATAACACATAATAGGTGACTATAGACTTGCAAGATAGGTTAAAGAACACACATATATTCATGAAAACATAATAGGTTCAGATCTGAAATCATGGCACTCGGGCCCTAGTGACAAGCATTAAGCATAGCAAAGTCATAGCAACATTCATCTCAGAACATAGTGGATACTAGGGATCAAACCCCAACAAAACTAACTTGATTACATGGTAAATCTCATCCAACCCATCACCGTCCAGCAAGCCTACGATGGAATTACTCAGCGCACGGCGGTGAGCATCATGAAATTGGTGATGGAGGATGGTTGATGATGACGATAGCGACGAATCCCCCTCTCCGGAGCCCCGAACAGACTCCAGATCAGCCCTCCCAAGAGAGATTAGGGTTTGGCGGCGGCTCCGTGTCGTAAAACGCGATGAAACTTTCTCTCTGATTTTTTTCCCCGAGACAGAATATATGGAGTTGGAGTTTAGGTCGGAGGAGGTCCAGGGGGCCCACGAGATAGGGGGCCGCGCCCTAGGGGGGGTGCCCCCTGTCTCGTGGACAGGCCGTGGGCCCCTTGGCATTAATTCTTTCACCAAAAATTCTTATTAAATCCAAAAAGTGCCTCCATGGATTTCCAGGACATTCCGAGAACTTTTCTTTTCTACAAATAAAACAACATCATGGCAGTTCTGCTGAAAACAGCGTCAGTCCAAGTTAGTTTCATTCAAATCATGCAAGTTAGAGTCCAAAACAAGGGCAAAAGTGTTTGGAAAAGTAGATACGTTGGAGACGTATCAGTGCACCTCCCTCTGATATTATTCGCACCAGAAATTCTTAAATATTCAGAAAAAATCATATTAAATTTTCAGTGCGTTCTGAGAACTTTTATTTTGGGGTCTTTTTTTGCACGGGAAATTCAAAAAAACAGACAAAACATGACATTTTATTTTATTTAACTAACAAAAACAGAAAACAAAAGGTAGGGACAGAAGGTAGTGCTCACTAAATTCATCAACTTCATACCTCTCAAAAATGATCCATTAATAAGGTTGATCAGGTCTTATTAACAACCACTTTCGATTAGCATGAAACCGAAGAACTTTCGTAAATCACTAAGTTACCTCAACGGGGATATGAATGTCCCCAACAATAAGCATTTCATGTTTCTTTTTAACACTAGGTAGAGGTAGTTTAAAACTTCCAATAGTGATTGTCAGAGATTTTTCAATGACATTAATACCATTCATTTGGAATTGTTTCTTCGGAAAGTGCACCGTATGCTTATTACCATTGATATGAAAAGTGAACTTGCTTTTATTGCAATCGATAATAGCCCCTGCAGTACTCAAGGAAGGTCTACCAAGGATAATCAACATGTTGTCATCCTCGGGCATCTCAAGTATAACAAAGTCAGTCAAAATAGTAACATTAGCAACAACAACGGGCACATCCTCACAAATACCGATAGGAATGCAGTTGATTTGTTAGCCATTTGCAAATATATTTCAGTAGGTGTGAGTTTATTCAAATCAAGTCTTTTATATAAAGAGAAAGGCATAACACTAACACCAGCTCCCAAATCACATAAAGCAGTTTTCACATAATTTCTTTTGATGGAGCATGGTATAGTTGGTATTCCTGGATCTCCAAGTTTTTTAGGTACTCCATCTTTAATAGTGTAATTAGCAAGAATGGTGGAGATTTTAGCTTCCGGTATTTTTCTCTTATTGGTGATGATGTCTTTCATGTACTTTGCATAAGGAGGCATTTTCAAGATATTAGTCAAGCGGGTACGCAAAAAGATTGGCCTCAGCATTTCAGCAAAGAGTTCAAATTCTTCATCATCTTTCTTTTTAGTTGACTTAGGTGGAAAGGGCATAGGTTCTTGAACCCAGGGTTCTCTTTCCTTATCGTGTTTTCTAGCAACAAAGTCTCTTTTATTATTTCTTTTATTTTTAGATTGTGGGTTATCAAGATCAACAATTGGTTCTATTTCAACATCATTATCTGGTTCTTTTTCATTGTCTGGTTGAGTATCTTCATGAACATCATCTTTATCATTTTCATTATCACTAGGTGAATGTTCATTACCAGATTGAGTTTCAGCATCAGAAATAGAAACATCATTATCATTATCAGGAGGTTTTTCTATTCCAGGTTCACTAGAAGCATGCAAAGTCCTATCATTTTCCTTTTTCTTCTTCTTTTTAGACGGACTAGGTGCAGTGGTATTATTCCTTTGTGAATCCTGCTCAATTCTTTTTGGGTGTCCCTCAGGATAAAGTGGTTCCTGAGTCATTTTACATCCTCTGGTTGCTACTCTAACAGCAAAGTCATGTATGTCGTTGTTCATTTCATCAAGCAATTCTCTTTGAGATTTAGCAACCTGTTCTAGTTGAGTTTGAACCATAGAGGCATGTTTTCCTACACATCTAACATTATTGGAGATTCTAAATAATTTGTCGCTCAAACTGGCAAGCATATTAGAATTGTATTTCAGTTTTTTCATAACATTTACATTGAAGTGATCTTGATTTCTAATGTAATTTTCAAACTCATAAAGGCATTGGCTAGGGTGCATATTATGAGAATTATCACTATCATTGAATTTCATTATAGAATTTACCTCTACCACCTTAGGTGGTGGTGGTGTATCAAGCCCATGTATTTCTTCAACAGGAGATAAATTTTTGACATCCTCAGCTTTAATACCTTTTTCCTTCATAGATTTCTTTGCCTCTTGCATATCTTCAGGATTGAGATATAAGATACCCCTCTTCTTCGGAGTGGGTTTAAACGGTGGTTCAGGAGGAGTCCAATCATCATAATTTTTCAATATGTTATTCAATAATTCTTCAGCTTGTCCAATAGTTTGTTCCCTGAAAACACATCCAGCACAACTATCTAGGAAATCCCTAGAAGCATCGATTAGTCCATTATAGAAGATATCAAGTATATCAGTTTTCTTAAGAGGATGATCAGGCAAAGCATTAAACAATTGGAGAAGCCTCCCCCAAGCTTGTGGGAGAATCTCTTCTTCAATTCGCACAAAGTTAAATATTTCCTGTAAGGCAGCTTGTTTCTTATGAGCAGGGAAATATTTTTCAGAGAAGTAATAAATCATGTCCTGGGGACTACGCACACAACCAGGAGCAAGAGTATTGTACCAAGCTTTAGCATCATCCTTTAATGAGAACATAAATAATTTGAGAATATAGTAATAGCAAATTTTCTCATCATGAGCAAAAAGGGTGGCTATGTCATTCAACTTCGTAAGATGTGCCACAACAGTTTCAGTTTCATAACCATGGAAAGGATCAGATTCAACCAAAGTAATTAACTCTAGGTCGACAGAGAATTCACAACCCTTATCATCAACAAAGATAGGTGAAGTAGAAAACTTAGGATCACATTTCATTTTAGCATTGAAAGATCTCTCTCTTTATACTTGCGTAATAATTTCTCTAGATCATCTCTATCCTTACAAGCAAGAATATCTCTAGTTGCTTCCTCACTCATAACATAACCTTTCGCTACCTTTGGCAATTCATATCTAGGAGGGCTAGTTCTAATAGGTGTTTCAAGATTTCCAGTTTCAAGCTCATCATTAGTTTCAACAATGTCATGCTGTCTTACTCTAGCAATTTGTTCAATAAGAAATTCACCTAGTGGCACATTATCATCAAGCAAGGTACTAGAATCATCAATAACATCATTCATAGCAGAAGTAGCATCATCAATAACTTGTGGCATATCAGGATTAATAGCATGTGGTGGTGTTGCAAGTTTACTTATAACAGAAGGTGAATCAAGTGCAGAGCTAGATGGCAGTTCCTTACCTCCCCTCATCTTAGAGGGAAAAATCTTAGTCTTAGCATCCTTCGGATTCTTCATAGTGACAATTTGATAATAATCCCAAGTGACTCAACAAATATAGCTATGCTCCACAGCAACGGTGCCAGAAAAAGGTCTTGATAACCCACAAGTATAGGGGATCGCAAAAGTTTTCGAGGGTAGAGTATTCAACCCAAATTTATAGATTCGACACAAGGGGAGCCAAAGAATATTTGTAAGTATTAGCAGCTGAGTTGTCAATTCAACCACACTTGGAGATTAATTATCTGCAGTAAATTGATCAGTAGCAAAGTAATATGATAGTTTTGATAGTAGTAGCAATAGCAATAGTAACGGTAGCAGTGATAGCAGTGATTTTGTAGCAGTGACAATAGTAACAACAGTAGTAGTAACTTAGCAAGAACAATATGTAGGAAAATCGTAGGCATTGGATCGGTGATTTGTTGGATGATATTCATCATGTGATAGTTATAACCTAGGGCGATACGGCACTAGCTCCAGTTAATAAATATAATGTAGGCATGTATTCCATAAATAGTCATACGTGCTTATGGAAAGAACTTGCATGACATCTTTTTTCCTACCCTCCCGTGGCAGCGGGGTCCAATTGGCAACTAAGGGATATTAAGGCCTCCTTTTAATAGAGAACCGGAACAAAGCATTAACACATGGTGAATACATGAACTCCTCAAACTACGGTCATCACCGGGAAGTGTCCCGACTATTGTCACTCCGGGGTTGCCGGATCATAACATGTAATAGGTGACTATAACTTGCAAGATTGGATCTAGAACATAGATATAATGGGGATAACATAAACGGTTCAAATCTGAAATCATGGCACCCGGGCCCAAAGTGACAAGTATTAAGCATGACAAAGTCATAGCAACATCAATCTCAGAACATAATGGATACTAGGGATCAATCCCTAACAAAACTAACTCGATTACATGATGAATCTCATACAACTCCTCACCGACCAGCGAGCCAACGAAGGAATTACTCACTCCCGGTGGGGAGCATCATGGAATTGGTGATGGAGAAAGGCTGGTGATGACGAAGATCGAAGATCCCCCTCTCCGGATCCCCAAACGGACTCCAGACCTGGCCTCCCGATGAAGAACATGAGGCGGCGGCGGCTCCGTCTCGTGAAACGCGATAATTCTTTTTCCCTGGTTTTTTTCTAGAAAAATAGGATTTTATAGCATCGGTTCCAGGGTCTGTGGGGCCACCAAGTTGGGACAACCCACCTAGGCGCGCCTGGAGGGATGGCCGCCCAGGTGGGTTGTGCCCACCCAGGTGCCCCCCTCCGGTGGATCTTGGCTCCAGAAATTATCTTTATTCATATAAAATTCCTCGCAAAGTTTTGTTCCAATCCGAGAATTTCATTTCTGCACAAAAAACAACACCATGGTAGTTCTGCTGAAAACAACGTCAGTTCGGGTTAGTTTCATTCAAATCATGCAAATTAGAGTCCAAAACAAGAGGAAAAGTGTTGGGAAAAGTAGATACGGCGGAGACGTACCAGCGCATCAATAAAACTTACCATTTGCACTATAATCTCTTCGGAAAATAGGATTGGCCGGATTCAGATAGCACAAGTTTCAGTCTGCAAAATCTCCAATTCCTTTGTGGTTGCCTGAGTGTCTTGTTTCATTTTTTTGGCTCCTGCATCTAATACCCGCAACTCCAACCTCAACATTTTGATTACATCTTGAGAATCATATGTTGGAAATATGCACTAGAGGCAATAAAAAAATGGTTATTATTATATTTCCTTGTTCATGATAATTGTCTATTGTTCATGCTTGTGACGCCCCCGATTCAATTGTACACTAATCATACACACAAATGTGTACGATCAAGATCAGGGACTCACGGGAAGATATCACAACACAACTCTAAACAGAAATAAAAAGAATACAAGCTTTATATTATAAGCCAGGGGCCTTGAGGGCTCGAATACATAGCTCGATACACAAGAGTCAGCGGAAGAAACAATATCTGAGTACAGACATAAGTTAAACAAGGATGTGTTAAGAAGGCTAGCACAAAAGCAACACGATCGAAGAGGCAAGGCCTCCTGCCTGGGACCTCCTAAACTACTCCTGGTCGTCGGCGGTCTCCACGTAGTAGTATCCGTCGGCGGTGGCATCTGGCTCCAAGGGTCCACCATCTGGTTGCATCAACTGGAAAGAAGAAAGAAGGGGGAAAGGGGGTAGCAAAGCAACCGTGAGTACTCATCCAAAGTGCTCGCAAGCATCAGATCTATACTAAGTATGCATTGGTATCAAATGGAAGGTTTGTATCTATGGACAGAACTGCAGAAAGCCAGAATAGAGGGGGAAGGCCTAGCCTATCAAAAACTAGCATCTTCAAGCAACTCCAAGCATCTTGCAGCATGTAGAAAAGTAAAGAATAGCAATTTATAAGTAACAAACATGTTGTAGAAACAACGCCCAGAGATCCTTCCTCGACTCCCTGCGAGAAAGCAATCCCGGAGCCACATATCCATCACATATCTCACGTATCCATTTCTAGTTATATAAGATCAGGATATAAGTCTGAACGCCCATTGCCGTGGACACGGCTACTCGAATAGATAATCTTCCCTGCAGGGGTGCACCATGTTTTCCAACACGCTTGATTACTCTGGCCGGACACACTTTTCTGGGTCAATGACCGGCCTCGGAAGATCAACACCTCGTAGCCCTACCTAGGCTCAGTAGAGAGGTCCCCGCCGGTCTACATCCTAAGCACTCCGGGGTCTGGGCCCATTGCCCGTTGCACTCCGGGTCATTGTGTGCAGTGTGGATACCAGCACCGCCTCGGATGGCCAGCATGATCCGACCGTGCCATAATGTTGAACTAGACGTCTGACAAAGCTTCGGCTGATACTGCGACGTCGAGGCCCATAACTATTCTTGTGTGGTGGTTAGTGCATAAAGGCCAGAGGCCAACTCAGAACAAATACCCAAACCATTAGTGCATTGGGGGCTCGCGGAAACGAGCAGAGACTCACGATAATGTGACCCCATCGCCCCGTCTCGTGAACTTACGGCAAGGGCCCAGACTGCCCGGCCGTGCCACATGGAAAACTCGCGGGTGCTCTCCGGGCCCTCCCGTCTTTCACATCAACTCGCGGGTACCCCTCATGGCCGACCTGACTTCAATAATGGTCTCAAGTAAAGTCAAGGTAACCGTGTGTCAAAAACATCAAGGGGGAAACCCGAGGAATCACCCTCGGTGGATTCCACTCAATGTAATTATCAAGGTGAACGTAAGAGGAACCACCCTCGAGGTTCACACTTGAGGGGTTGCACGACAGAGTCATATCAGAGTGTTCAAGGAGGAATCACCCTCGATGATCACGACCGAATAGCTACACTACAGAATTATCATCAGGAGTGCGTTACGAGGTATCACCCTCGGCACTCGATAGTAGCTCTGCAGAGTCAGGCAACAAAGGGGGTGTGATGTGATGCGAGGTGTCGGGCTCTGGTCGTCGATCACATTATAGATCGAATTGCCGATGATGAAGCAGGGGCAACAAGGACAAGGTGGGGTTCACTAATGGATCACTAACCAACCTATACTAAGCAGTTTAGGATAAGCAGGTAAGGTACAACAACAGGTACAAAAGCAGGCTATGCATTGGAATAGGAGCAATCAATTACAGTAGCAAAATCTAATGCAAGTATGAGAGAATGGAATGGGCGATATCGGGATGATCAAAGTGGGCCTTGCCTGGAAGCCCCGCTGAAAGGGAAGAAGTGTTGTCGGTGACGTAGCCGATCACAGGGGCATCAGCAGTGGTCTCGGGGTCTACTGGAGAGAAGAGGGGGAAGAAATAGTAAATACACGCAAACGTAAGCATAGCAAGATAATAAGCGGTGCTAGAGGTGTTCTAACGCAGTGCTACGCGATATCGAAGAAGGGGCATAAGTCATAATCTATGTAGGTTAGTATTAGTATGAATACCTGTTTTTTAGCATCAGTACAGATACAAGCGCTCATATACACGCGCACACACTCATCCTTATGAACGCACACATGCACACCCTACCCCTATGAGCACCTCCGAGAGACTGAGCCGACATATCATCTTGAGATTTACGAAGTCACCGTAGGCGCCTCGTCGTCGACGGGAACGTCTCCTCCCACTGAAAGTGCATCGCCGGAAATCCTGAAATAAATCCAGAAATAATGCGAGCACCAGGATTTGAACCCTGGTGGGTTGGGGATACCACTGTCCACCTAACCAACTCAACCACAGGTTGATTCGCACTAATACCTGTTTTAGGTAGTTAAATAAGACTAATCCTAGTCTAATGGCCGACCCGTTTGGTAGTGGCTCAAGCCATGCGTTTGGATAGGCAAACCAGGGGCAGCATGCACGCACATAGGCCATGACGGCCATGTCCAGGGGCAGCAGCGCTGCAGTAGGAGGGAGTAGCGGCAGTGGCAGTATCTAAGTAGCAGCAGCAGCTATAGCAGCGGCAAGGTAGCACCAACAGCAGCGCGGCAATTGTAGCAGCAGGGGAGCGGCCAGCATAGGCGGCGAGCAGCAGTACAGGAGGCAGCGGCGGCGGCGCTAGCGGTAGTAGGAGCAGCGGGCGACAAAGGCAAGGCGCGGGCGCGCGCGGGGACCGCCAAGGCAGCAGGCGCGCGCAGCAGTAAGCAGCAGCAACACGTACATAGGAGCTCGGGCTCCGGCCATGGCGACTACAGATGACCAAGGGAGCGGTGGCAAACATCACAGATCAAAGGGGCAAAGCGAGGGAATCGACATAGAGGCTAACCCCAGTGCTTGTGGACGAGGTTGGGAGGTCGGGGGCGGCCGAGAGCAGCGGCAGCCGGCGATGGACGTCGACAACCGTGGGAGAAGATGAGGACGATGACGAGGCCGCGGGGCGTTCCGGCACGGGTTCTTCGGTGTAGTTGAAGGAGACGACCGCAGGGAGGCTCCTGGGCATGCTAGCCAGTGACAGGGAGGCCGGTGGCCGCGGGATCAACGAGGTCCATGGCGACCATGATGTGGTTGTTCCCAGGAGAGAGGAAAGAGGCGCGAGGAGGGGGAGAAGCTAGGGTTTCGGTCGAGTTGGGTCGAGGGCTCGGTCTTATACAGCCAGGGGACCGGGGGATGGCCAACATGGCACCTAGGGGGCGTGGCCATGGTGGGATGGCCGCCACGATCCCCTCATCCTATAGCGAGAGGAACATGATGAGTGGGGGGAGGTGGGCTGCCGGGCCAGCAGGCCAACTGGGCCAAGTGGCCCTGGGGGAGGGGAGGGGCCTTTATCTTTTTTTTGTGCTTTTGTTACACTTTAACCTTTTATATTTTTCTGTTTTATTTTGTTTAGGTCATTTAACCAATTTGCAAAAAGGTTGGTTCACCACCAATAATTTATACATGAAAATTTGCCACATGATGAACATTTTATTTTTGACATTTGAAAACTTTTGAGTTTGACTTGATTTTGAAATTTGAAAATAGAGTGGGTTTGAAACATTGCGAGTTTGATGCTACCTCTTGAGCACTGCGTTGGTTTTCCCTTGAAGAGGAAAGGGTGATGCAGCAAAGTAGCATAAGTATTTTCCTCGGTTTTGAGAACCAAGGTATCAATCCATTAGGAGGCTATACGCAAGTCCCTCGTACCTAAACAAACAAATAAGAACCACGCAACCAACGTGATAAAGGGGTTGTCAATCCCTTCACGGTCACTTGCAAAAGTGAGATTTGATAGAGATAATAATAAGATAAATATTTTTGGTATTTTTATGATATAGATTGGAAAGTAAAGATTGCAAAACAAAATAGATTGGAAACTTATATGATGGAAAATAGACCCGAGGGCCATAGGTTTCACTAGTGGCTTCTCTCAAGATAGCATAAGTATTACGGTGGGTGAACAAATTACTGTCGAGCAATTGATAGAAAAGTGCATAGTTATGAGAATATCTAGGCATGATCATGTATATAGGCATCACGTCCACGACAAGTAGATTGAACGATTCTGCATCTACTACTATTACTCCACACATCGACCGCTATCCAGCATGCATCTAGAGTATTAAGTTCATAAGAACAGAGTAACACATTAGGCAATATGACATGATGTAGAGGGATAAACTCAAGCAATATGATATAAACCCCATCTTTTTATCCTCGATGGCAACAATACAATACGTGCCTTGCTGGCCCTGCTGTCACTGGGAAAGGACACCGCAAGATTGAACCCAAAGCTAAGCACTTCTCCCATTGCAAGAAAGATCAGTCTAGTAGGCCAAACCAAACTGATAATTCGAAGAGACTTGCAAAGATAACCAATCATACATAAAAGAATTCAGAGGAGATTCAAATATTTCTCATAGATAAACTTGATCATAAACCCACAATTCATCGGATCTCAACAAACACACCGCAAAAAGAGTTACATCAAATAGATCTCTAAGAAGATCGAGGAGAACTTTGTTTTGAGATTCAAAGAGAGAGAAGAAGCTATCTAGCTAATAATTATGGACCCGAAGGTCTGTGGTAAACTACTCACACTTCATCGGAGAGGCTATGGTGTTGATGTAAAAGCCCTCCGTGATCGATTCCCCCTCCGGCAGAGCACCGAAAAAGGCCCCAAGATGGGATCTCACGGGTACAGAAGGTTGCGGCAGTGGAAACATGGTTTCGTGGTGCTCCTGGATGTTTTCAGGGTATATGGATATATGTAGGCAAAGGAAGTCGGTCAGGGGAGCCACGAGGGGCCCACGAGGGTAGGGGGCGCGCCCACCCCCCTAGGGTGCGCCCTCCTACCTCGTCGACGCCTCGTTTGTTTCTTGACATCCACTCCAAGTCTCCTGGATTGCGTTTGTTCCAAAAATAACTCTCCCGAAGGTTTATTCTGTTTGGACTCCGTTTGATATTCCTTTTCTGCGAAACACTGAAATAGGCAAAAAACAGCAATTTGGGCCGGGCCTCCAGTTAATAGGTTAGTCCCAAAAATAATATAAAAGTGCTTAGTAAAGCCCATTAAACATCCAAAACAGGTAATATAATAGCATGGAACAATTAAAAATTATAGATACGTTGGAGACGTATCAAGCATCCCCAAGCTTAATTCCTGCTCATCCTCGAGTAGGTAAATGATAAAAATAGAATTTTTGATGTGGAATGCTACCTAGCATATTTCTCAATGTAATTTTCTTTATTGTGGCATGAATGTTCAGATCCAAATGATTCAAGATAAAAGTTCATATTGACATAAAAATAGTAATACTTCAAGCATGCTAACAAGTAATCATGTCTTATCAAAATAACATAGCCAAAGAAAGCTTATCCCTACAAAATCATATAGTTAGGCCATGCTTCATTTTCGTCACACAAAATGCTCCCATCATGCACAATCCCGGTTTTTGCCAGGAAATTGGTTCATACTTTTTAACGCACTTCAGCTCTTTCAACCCTCACACAATACATGAGCGTAAGCCATGGATATATCACTATGGGTGTAATAGAATATGATGATGGAGGTTGTGTGAGAAGACAACAAGGAGAGAGTCTCACATTGACGTGGCTAATTAACGGGCTATGGAGATGCCCATCAATTGATGTTAATACGAGGAGTAGGGATTGCCATGCGACGGATGCACTAGAGCTATAAATGTATGAAATCTCAACAAAAGAAACTAAGTGGGTGTGCATCCAACTCGCTTGCTCACGAAGACCTAGGACATTTTGAGGAAGCCCATCATTGGAATATGCAAGCCAAGTTCTATAATGAAAAACTCCCACTAGTATATGAAAGTGACAAAATACTCTCTATCATGAAGATCATGGTGCTGCTTTGAAGCACAAGTGTGGAAAAAGTATAGTAAGATTGTCCCTTCTCTCTTTTTCTCTCATTTTTTTCTTTTCCTTTTTTTCTTTTTTTATTTTGGTGGGCTTCTTTGGCCTCTTTTTTTCATTTGGGCTTCTTTGGCCTCTTTTATTTTTCATAAAGTCCGGAGTCTCATCCCGACTTGTGGGGGAATCATAGTCTCCATCATTCTTTCCTCACTTGGGACAATGCTCTAATATAGAAGATCATCACACTTTTATTTATTTACAACTCAAGGATTACAACTCAACACTTAGAACAAAATATGACTCTATGTGAATGCCTCCGGCGGTGTACCGGGATATGCAATGAATCAAGAGCGACATGTATGAAAGAATTATGAAGGTGGCTTTGCCACAAATACGATGTCAACTACATGATCATGCAAAAGCAATATGACAATGATAGAGTGTGTCATAATAAACGGAACGGTGGATAGTTGCATGGCAATATATCTCGGAATGGCTATGAAAATGCCATAATAGGTAGGTATGGTGGCTGTTTTGAGGAAGATATAAGGAGGTTTTTGTGTGATAGAGCGTATCGTATCACAGGGTTTGGATGCACCGGCGAAGGTTGCACCAACTCTCAACATGATAAAGGGCAATGCACGGTACCGTAGACGCTAGCAAATTGTGGAAGGATAAGAGTGCGTATAATCCATGGACTCACATTAGTCATAAAGAACTCATATACTTATTGCAAAAGTTTATTAGCCCTCGAAGCAAAGTACTACTATGCATGCTCCTAGGGGAAGGGTTGGTAGGAGTTAACCATCGCGCGATGCCGACCTCCACTCATAAGGAAGGCAATCAAAAGAACACCCCATGCTTCAAATTTGTCACAAAACTTTTACCGTACGTGCATGCTACGGGACTTGCCAACTTTAACACAAGTATTTCTCAATTTCATAATTACCCAACTAGCATGACTCTAACACTACCACCTTTATATCTCAAAACAATTATCAAGTATCAAATTGATCATAGTGTTCAATGCACTCTATATGATAGTTTTTATTGTACCCAACTTGGATGCCCATCACATTAGGACAAATTTTATAACCAAAGCAAATACCATGCTGTTATAAAAAACTCTCAAAATAATATAAGTGAAGCACGAGAGATCAATAATTTCTACAAAATAAAACCACCACCGTGCTCTAAAAAGATATAAGTGAAGCACTAGAGCAAAATTATCTAGCTCAAAAGATATAAGTGAAGCACATAGAGTATTCTAATAAATTTCGATTCATGTGTGTCTCTCCCAAAAGGTGTGTACAGCAAGGATGATTATGGTAAACTAAAAAGCAAAGACTCATATCATACAAGACGCTCCAAGCAAAACACATATCATGTGGTGAATAAAAATATAGCCTCAAGTGAAGTTACCGATAGACAAAGACGAAAGAGGGGATGCCTTCTGGGGCATCCCCAAGCTTAGGCTTTTGGTTGTCCTTGAATTTTACCTTGGGGTGCCTTGGGCATCCCCAAGCTTAGGCTCTTGACACTCCTTATTCCATAATCCATCAAATCTTTATCCAAAGCTTGAAAACTTCACACCACAAAACTCAACAGAAAACTCGTAAGCTCTGTTAGTGCAAGAAAGAAAACCACCACTTTAAGGTACTTTAATGAACTCATTATTTATTTATATTGGTGTTAAACCTACTATATTCCAACTTTTCTATGGTTCATACCCCCCGATACTAGCCATAGATTCATCAAAATAAGCAAACAACACACGAAAAACAGAATCTGTCAAAAACAGAACAGTCTGTAGTAATCTGTAACTTTCAAGTACTTATGGAACCTTAAAACTTATACCAAAATAGGAAGTCCTAGTAAATTTGTCTATTAATATTCTTCAAAAAGAATAAACTAAAAAGCACGTTTCTGTGATTTATTAAAATTATTCTTATGCGTGCAAAAGTTTCTGTTTTTCAGCAAGATCAAATTAACTATCACCCAAGATGATCCTATATGTTCTACTTGGCACAAACACTAATTAAAACATAAAACCACATCTAAACAGAAGCTAGATGAATTATTTATTACTAAACAGGAACAAAAATCAAGGAACAAAAATAAAATTGGGTTGCCTTCCAACAAGCGCTATCGTTTAACGACCCTAGCTAGGCATAAAAGCGAGAATAGATCTAAGTATTGCCATCTTTGGTATTTGTCTTTTTAATGGAGTTATGCTCAGATCCGGGAGGTTCCTTGTGTTTTCCTTCAGGCTCGGAGATCTTTAGATCTAGAGCATCCAACCGCTTATTGCAAAGTGTAATCAAAGTATTCATGCGGTTGAGATTCCCACCAACATTTTTAAGAGGTTTAACATATTTTTGCAATTCACATAATTTCTCTAAGATTTGGGTTCCTTCTTGAGTAAGGGGTGGTCCCTTTTGTAGGGGAAGTACTCCTACTATCCCCTCTATAATTTCATAAGCAAAACTAGGATCAATTTCAATAAAATTCCCTTTGGCGGCAAAATCAAGGAGTGTCTATGGGATATGGTTAGCCCAACATAAAAATTGCGAAGTAAAATCTTGAAATCTCCTTCTATATTGCAACTATGATAGGATTCTAACATCCTATACCAATCATCTTTTAATTTTTCTCCTTGTCTTTGTTCTAAGTGGGGGACTTCAAAATTGGGAGACGAAGGAATGAAGACAAAGCTAGCCATGACGACAAACGACGACACAAGAAGCAAGCGAAAAAGGGGCGAACGGGGAAGAGAGGGCGAATAAAACGGCAAGGGTGAAGTGGGGGAGAGGAAAACGAGAGGCAAATGGCAAATAGTGTAATGCGAGGGAAAAGAGTTTGTGATGGGTACTTGGTATGTCTTGACTTGTGTGTAGACCTCCCCGGCAACGGCGCCAGAAATCCTTCTTGCTACCTCTTGAGCACTGTGTTGGTTTTCCCTTGAAGAGGAAAGGGTGATGCAGCAAAGTAGCGTAAGTATTTCCCTCAGTTTTGAGAACCAAGGTATCAATCCAGTAGGAGGCTACACGTAAGTCCCTCGTACCTACACAAACAAATAAGAACCTCGCAACCAACGCGATAAAGGGGTTGTCAATCCCTTCACGGTCACTTGCAAAACTGAGATCTGATAGAGATAATAATAAGATAAATATTTTTGGTATTTTTATGATATAGATTGGAAAGTAAAGATTGCAAAATAAAATAGATCGGAAACTTATATGATGGAAAATAGACCCGGGGGCCATAGGTTTCAATAGTGGCTTCTCTCAAGATAGCATAAGTATTACGGTGGGTGAACAAATTACTGTCGAGCAATTGATAGAAAAGTGCATAGTTATGAGAATATCTAGGCATGATCATGTATATAGGCATCACATCCGCAACAAGTAGATCGAAACGATTCTGCATCTACTACTATTACTCCACACATCGACCGCTATCCAACATGCATCTAGAGTATTAGGTTCATAAGAACAGAGTAACGCATTAGGCAATATGACATGATGTAGAGGGATAAACTCAAGCAATATGATATAAACCCCATCTTTTTATCCTCGATGGCAACTATACAATACATGCCTTGCTACCCTTGGTGTCACTGGGAAAGGACCCCGCAAGATTGAACCCAAAGCTAAGCACTTCTCCCATTGCAAGAAAGATCAATCTAGTAGGCCAAACCAAACTGATAATTCGAAGAGACTTGCAAAGATAACCAATCATACATAAAAGAATTCAGAGGAGATTCAAATATTTCTCATAGATAAACTTGATCATAAACCCACAATTCATCGGATCTCGACAAACACGCCGCAAAAGGAGTTACATCGAGTAGATCTCCAAGAAGATCGAGGAGAACTTTGTATTGAGATTCAAAGAGAGAGAAGAAGCCATCTAGCTAATAACTATGGACCCGAAGGTCTGTGGTAAACTACTCACACTTAATCGGAGAGGCTATGGTGTTGATGTAGAAGCCCTCCGTGATCGATTCCCCTCCACCGGAGTGCCTGAAAAGGCCCCAAGATGGGATCTCACGGGTACAGAAGGTTGCGGCGGTGGAAATAGGGTTTCGTGGTGCTCCTGGATGTTTTCAGGGTATATGGATATATATAGGCGAAGGAAGTCGGTCAGGGGAGCCACGAGGGCCCCACGAGGGTGGGGGGCGCACCCACCCCCTTGGGGCGCACCCTCCTACCTCATGGCCTCCTCGTTTGTTTCTTGACATCAACTCCAAGTCTCCTGGATTGCGTTTGTTCCAAAAATAACTCTCCCAAAGGTTTCATTCTGTTTGGACTCCGTTTGATATTCCTTTTCTGCGAAACACTGAAATAGGCAAAAAAACATCAACTTGGGCTGGGCCTCCGGTTAATAGGTTAGTCCCAAAAATAATATAAAAGTGCTTAGTAAAGCCCATTAAACATCCAAAACAGGTAATATAATAGCATGGAACAATAAAAAATTATAGATACGTTGGAGACGTATCATTTAACAACGGTAATCATGATGATGTGGCATCATTAGAAGGTAATTACTGTAGCTTAATTATCCGGGCGTCACAATTCTCCTCCACTACAAGAAATCTCGTCCCGAGATTTAAGAGGGTGGGGTAAGGGGGAAAGACTCGGGAAGGACGGAGCTCAATCCCAAGATAGGTACGTAGGGGCTATATCAGTGAACGAGGCATAGAGGCATCTCTCGAGTTATAATTCGAGAAAATTCATCGAGAGCAAGGGAAGAAGGTGCAATAAGAAGCTTCAACCGGGTATGTCGGATATCGGGTTCCGGCAAAACCCTTAAGGTTCAAACTCTGGGGTGCGCGTGAAGATCTCTCCCCTACCGATCCACGTCCCAATGCCTCGCTGAGAATCTAAGCTAAACGATGAACAACACAAGGGACACGGGATTTATACTGGTTTGGGCCACTGTTGTGGTGTAATACCCTACTCCAGTGTGTGGTGTGGTGGATTTCCTCAAGGGCTGATGATGAACAGTACAAAGGAAGAACAACCTCGCGAGAGCTGTTCTTGTGGTGGTGGTCTACCTGAGCAGGATTCGTTCCGCTCTTGATGGTTCTGGGTTAGATGATCCCTCTCTCTGGTGGCTATCCCTATATATAGAGGCCCTGGTCCTCTTCCCAAATATTTGAGCGGGAAGGGCGCCAACAACGGCCATTTTGAAGGGGAACATCTAGTACAAGTTATCCTGACTAAAGTTGGTCTTCGGCTGCCAAAGGCACTAGCGATAACGCTGTCTTGGGCTCCACGGTGACCTCCGTCCTGCCGCTCTGCTGGTCTTGGTCTTGTTGCACCGAATCGGTAACCTTTGCTTGATGCCTCGGTACTCCGCGCCTGTGCTTGCCCCCATTGCACCAAAGAGGAAACAAGGACACTGCGCAGGCCGGCGCCCGCCTGGTGCCCACCTGATCTCGATCGTCATGGCTTGCGTCACGAGCACCTCGCGAGGTACCGCTGCCTTGATCTTTCCGCCTCCTCGCGAGCCTGCCTGGTGAGGCCGCTCCTGAGGAAGCCTTTCATCGTCTGCCCCATGAGGCTTGGCTCCTCACGAGGGTCTTGAGCTTGAGTTGATGGAGATGGGCCGTACTGGGCCACCACTTGAGCCACGCCGCAGGCCGCAGGCAGGCAAGTCTGGGGACCCCCGTTCCTAGAACGCCGACAGTAGCCCCTGGGCCCAAGGCGCGCCCGGACTTGGCTTAGCAGAGAAGCAAAAGGGCAAGTGCGGAGCACCGCGGGCCCCAACAGCCTGCGGCCTTGGGCGCCGTGTGGCGGTTGATTGTACGTGGGCATCTCCGCTTCCCCACGCTACCTCGGCAACTGCCCAACTTGACAAGTCCCTGCATGCAGAAATGAGTCATGATTAGCTGTGATCATGGAGGCCAACGGTTGGCCTCCTCTAGACTATAAGTACGGAGTGGCGCGAGCCCCCGTAGTCCATCTCTTCTTGCCCTGCTTCTTCTTCCTCGCTCCTCCTCCATCTTGATGCCAATGGCGCCGATCCGCCAGTTCTTAACCGAGGAGAAAGGAAAGGCCCCCCGAGAGGGGCCCGACTCGCTCCCGCCGAAGAAACAGCCGGTCCCCGGCCGCCGTGACGAGGTCGCTCGGCAGGAGACGTCGAGGCCTTGGTACGAGCGGCCACCACCTGGGTTTCCTCTACCCTTGTACGCCCGGGCTGAGGGTCCTGGGGAAGAAGACGCCGAGCAGCACCGCCCGCGCCGCCGGCGACGCCAACGAATCACGGCGGTGCGCATCAACGCCCCTGGAGTCCATGCCACGGACTCCTCTTGTGAGTCGGTGCTTCACGCTGACATGCCTCCAAGCTCCTAAATTCGCTTTCCTCCTTCTTTTGCCTTCGAGATGCCGCCGAGGGGGCCTCTTAAGCTCTGGCTGCAGCACGCCGACTGCAGCACCCCCGCGACCGGAGCGGAGGTCGAGGTTGTCACTCCGGGCAAGGTCTACATGACCCAAGGCTGGGGCGAGATCGCCCGGGTCTACCAAACAGGGGGTGCCTTCGTGATTCATTTTGAATATGATGGCGCCTCCTTGATGCTCTTCAAGGTCTTTGACGCGGAAGGACGCCGGCTGGAGTGCTGCCCCAGGGAAGGCGGCCGAGGCATCAAAGTGGCGAGGGCTAGGCCCGCCACCCGCTTCTCCAGCAGCTCCTCTGGCAGCAGCGGAGACGCCGGAGGGTCCAGCGACTCTCCCGAGCTTCTCGTGACTCCGGAGACGAGTGACGACAGCTACGAGCCCCCGAGCTCGCATCGCGCCCGGAGCAGAGTCGCTGCATCAGGCCGCCGGCACGGCTGATCTGGATGGGGTTGGCGCCGGCCCCTCGTGGCCCATTGTTGATGATGGCGTCGGCCGTAGAGGAGCGTGTAGCTCCTTAGGATTCGCACCTTTTGTTCCCTGCGAGGAATCAAGGAAATACCCCGTGGGGGCATGTAAAGCGTCTGCAATGCCTTTTGTTAATATCATCCTTATTATGGAGTGGTGCAAGATGCTTGTCCTATCTCAGCTCGGTTCCCCCTTTCTAACCTCACGAGGGCTTGGTGATCTATGCTGACAGGTCCCGGTCCCCAGGCAGGCTTCAGCCGTCGCTGGTATGCCAGGTCGCGATGCCGTGGTCAAGGCCAGGAGGTGAGTGGCCCGAGGTCCAGTAAGAGCCCCTGAGGCGCGATGCTTAGGAGGTCCCCTTTAGCACTCAAGCAGTCGCCGCTGGGCGAGAAAGGGAGGCAACGTCACCGTCACAGAGCCGCATTAAGTGAGGGTTTGGTGTTGCGTTGATTAGCTATTCCAGGAGCGTGACTTATCTCAGGAGCTTGGAGCCGTTCCTTAGCGAGGTGCCGGACCTGCGTGTCGGCAGCTGAGATGTTGCTGGGTCAAGCCGTCGTGAGCTTCTCCTCTCTTCCCCGCACTCTCCTTCGTGCTCTACGTCCTCAGGTCCCGGCCCTCGAGCGAGCTCAGCCGCCGCTGGTATGCCAGGTCGCGATGTCGTGGACAAGGCTAGGGGGTGAGGGCTGGAGAGCCAATAAGAGCCCCTGAGTCGTGATGCTCAGGCGCCCCCCTTTTAACGTGAAAGCGGTTCGCACGGGTGAGAGAGAGAGAGAGAGAGAGAGAGCTCGCGAGGGCCTCCCCCCACGTTATTCCTTAGAGGGACCCTGTAAACCAACACGAGGAAAACATGGACTACCATTACGATTGCCGGCCGGCCATTGGTTGCTCCGAGGGATTGATGAGGGCACTGAGGGCCTGGTGAGGTAGCGCCTTGCGGGCTGCCGTGTCCAGAGCTCGACCACTCAGATTTGTCGACGTTGCAGGGATGGACCCATGCACAAGCGCCGTGCCAGAGCGAGCGGCTCCAAAGGTAGGTGTCAATCGAGCAGGCAATTATCTTAGGCAGGTTGAGTATGAAAAAGCAAACCAACTTAGATAGATGCAGGAAAGACACACACCACTGGGTCAGGCCCGAGCGGCTTGGGGATGATGCAGCCCGAGGGGCGCCCCTAGCAAGGTAAGCTAAAGACATAAGAAAAACGGATACATGCCGCGGGGACAGACCCACACGACCTGGGAATGATGCAGCCCTGAGGGCGCTCCCAGCTAAAATGAAACTCGAAAGATGTCACCTGATATCACTGCAGAGTGAGTGTTGGAGTAGCTGACGATGCGCGGTGAAGAAGCCAATCCTCACGAGTCTTCGGAGCCCTGAGCCTCGGGAGGCTCTGGAGGTCCGGGCGGCTCGACAAGGTCCATCTCCTCCAGGGACGCGCAGTGCCTAGCCACCTGAGCCTCCAGAATGCTCCTCATCAGGCACTGGTGAGCAGCAGCCGCGTTCGGTAGACCGAAAGGCATGCGAACGTAGCTGTGAGGTGGACCCTCGCAACATCCCACACGCGAAGGCCAGAAACGCTCCTGAGACGCGACTCGATTGAGCCCTGGGTAGTCGATGCAGACGCGCAGCCCGCCATCCTCGCCTGGATGGGGAGCTACGCCAGGCAGGTGGCGGGTGCCGCACATGGCTCTTGATTCCTGCAGCTCCTGAGTGACCTTGGTGATGAACTCCTGAGGGTTGGGCCCTCCTTGCCTCATGCCTTCCTGAGGGAAACGTGCCGCGAAGCACGCCTCTAAGTGGTGCCCGAGCGCCTCCCTCGTGATATTGGCAAAATCAGGTGTCCTCTAGGAGAGAGTCCCCGAGCCTTGCCCGAGGAGGGCGCCGGGCGCGCCTTGCTATGCGACGGAGGGAGGCGCCCCTTGGACGGGCGCAGATCCTGGCACGTGCCACCAGAGGTGCCTGCCTCCTGAGGCCTTGAGCTAGGTGATGTCTTCTTCTTCTTGGGAGCTGCCTCTGGAAGGTTCCCACTCTTGTTGTCTGGGTCCTCGATTGACGCGGCTTGGAAGGCGCGCTCGAGAGAGCACACCGCATCCTTCCCTTCACAGGGGACTGTGATGACTCCGCCGCTTCCCGGCATCTTGAGGACATTGTAGCCATGGTGAGTCACTGCCATGAACTTGGCCAGGGCTGGATACCCAAGGATGGCATTGTACGGCAGGTGAATGTGGGCAATGTCGAAGTCGATGAGCTCTGTACGGTAGTTCTTGTGCTGTCCAAAGGTGACAGGGAGGCGGACCTGCCCTATCGGGGTGGT
This sequence comes from Triticum dicoccoides, assembly GCF_002162155.2. NCBI lineage: Eukaryota > Viridiplantae > Streptophyta > Magnoliopsida > Poales > Poaceae > Triticum > Triticum dicoccoides. The sequence goes on from NC_041385.1 coordinate 244,886,623, forward strand.
GGAACCATCAGTGACTCCTAAGAAAGGCTTGGTCGGCTGAAGCTGATCATATGGCACTTGGAGGTTGTTGAACGTCTCAACGGACAGAATGTTGAGTCCTGCGCCACCATCGATGAGGGTCCTGGTGACTTGCACATTGCTGATGACTAGGGAACAGAGCATTGGGAGGAGACCGGCTGTTGCCGCACACTTGAGCTGATCTGCTGAGCTGAACGTGATGGCACACGTGGACCACCTGAGAGGGCGCGTGGCCTCAAGCTTGGGGAGGACTGCATTCACCTCGCGAGCAAACTGCTTGAAGATGCGCTGAGAGGCTGGGGCCTGGGCAACGCCCAAGATGCAAGCGATAACATGTGGATCCTGGAAGCCCCCAGCCCCGTCATCCTAATGATGGTCATCATTCCTTCTTGGCGGTGGTGGCAGAGGAGGAAGGCCTGTGTTGCCTTGCAGGCGATCCTCATGAGGCTGATCCCTCCAAGCCCCCTCGCGAGGCTGGTCCTGCCAGCGGTCCTCGCGAGGCCGGTCACGCCACCCTTGGCGAGGGCCACGATCGTCCCATCGTCCTCCACCTCTTCCTCCGCCTCGGCCATAGCCCCGATCATTGCGCTCGGAGCGTCGACCGACACGTCCTTCTTGCACGGCCCTGAGTTCTTGGCATTCATTAGTGTTGTGAGTGTGGAGGTCATGGTACATGTAGTACCGGCTGCCCTTGGACGACTCCGGCTGGTCCCAGCCACGCTTCGTATATGGCTCTGCTGCAAGCACAGCCGTTCCTTTGCACTTCACGTCCTTGGCCTTGGCTTTCTTCTCTTCCGGGTCAGCGGCTGGGAGCTCGAGAAGGGAGAGGCGTCCCTCCTCAGCCCTTGCGCACTTGGTCGCCAGGTTGAACAACTCCAGAGACGTGCACAGATCCTCGTGGATAGCCAGCTCCTCCTTCATCTTGACATTGCGGACGCCATCAGAGAACGCTGAGATGATGGCCTCCTCGGTCACCTTGGGAATCTTGAGGCGAGTGCTGTTGAAGCGCTGGATTTACTTCTGCAGAGTCTCTCCAGGTTGCTACTTGATGCGGCGCAAGTCACCCATGACTGGAGGATGATCGCGAGTGCCCTGGAAGTTGGCGATGAAGCGGGTGCGCATCTCGTCCCAAGAGGAGATCATGCCAGGAGGCAGGTTCAGGAGCCAGGTGCGGGCACCATCTTTGAGCGCCATGGGAAACCAATTCGCCATGACCTTTTCGTCTCCGTTGGCAGCTTTGATGCCCAGCTCGTAGAGCTGCAGGAACTCCGCGGGGTCGGCAGTGCCATTGTAGCGAGGAGGCAGATCCGGCTTGAACTTGCCCGGCCAGGCGACACTGCGTAGCTCGGTGGTGAAGACGCGGTAGCCTGCGGTGGCCACCGGAGCTCTTTGCTGACACGGGGCTTGCTCCTGGGGATTCCCACGCACCGCCGCCAGGGGCAACGCGGGGTCTTGGCGCACCGGCGCAGGGATGCGGTCATGGCGTGCTGGTGCAGGGAGCACGCGAGCACTTTCTTGGGGATGAGGGATTTCTTGACAGCTCCTTTCTTGTCACGCGGGTGCTGGACGCGGTGGGTCTCGTCCAGGGGGCATGCACCTGGGAGCCAGGGCACCTTCTTGGTAAGGAGGTGGTGAAGGCACGTCCCAAGCTGCATCACCCGTGTAGTACGGAGGGCGAGGCAGCGAGAGGGACGGCGCAGGGGAGCCCCCTGCGGCGCTGACAAGCTTGGTGATGTGAGCGAGCCACTCCTCATAGAGGTCGTCGACGAGACGGTAGTGCAGGAGTTCTCGCGCCAGGAGCAACGCGGCATGTGCGTCCGTGGGAGCGCGACGGGCGTGGGACGACGAACCAGCTGGAGTCAGCGATGGGGTGGCGGTGCGGCCTTCCCGCCGCATCGAGGGATGCAGCGACGATGCCTGCTGCTCGTTCCCCTCTGGGCTGGTGGCGGCGTGGGCAGCAGGTGACGAGGAACAAAGGGGAGGCCCACCGACGGGAGCCATCTGGGCGACGTGGGCGGCAAGAGCAGCCCGACGCTCGGCACGAGCTTGGCGAGCGTCAGCCATGGACATGACGGACGATCGAACGCAGAACAGCGGAAGAAAGATTCCGGCGCACCCCTACCTGGTGTGCCAAATGTCGGATATCGGGTTCCGGCAAAACCCTTAAGGTTCGAACTCTGGGGTGCGCGCGAAGATCTCTCCCCTACCGATCCACGTAACAACGCCTTGCTGAGAATCTAAGCTAAACGATGAACAACACAAGGGACATAGCATTTATACTGGTTCGGGTCATCGTTGTGGTGTAATACCCTACTCCAGCGTGTGGTGTGGTGGATTGCCTCAAGGGCTGATGATGAACAGTACAAAGGAAGAAGAGCCTCGCGAGAGGTGTTCTTGTGGTGGTGGTCTGCCTGAGCAGGATTCGTTCCGCTCTCGATGGTTCTGGGTTAGATCCTCTCTAGTGGCTATCCCTATATATAGAGGCCCTGATCCTCTTCCCAAATATTTGAGCGGGAAGGGCGCCAACAATGGCCATTTTGAAGGGGAACATCTAGTACAAGTTATCCTGACTAAAGTTGGTCTTCGGCTGCCAAAGGCACCGGCGATGACGCTGTCTTGGGCTCCACGGCAACCTCTGTCCTGCCGCTCTGCTGGTCTTGGTCTCATTGCACCGAAACGGTAACCTTTGCTTGATGCCTCGATACTCCGCGCCTGTGCTTGCCCCCTTTGCACCAAAGAGGAAACAAGGACACTACGCAGGCTGGCGCCCGCCTGGCGCCCACCTGATCTTGATCCTCATGGCTTGCATCACGAGCACCTCGCGAGGTACCCCTGCCTTGATCTCTCTGCCTCCTCGCGAGCCTGCCTAGTGAGGCCGCTCCTGAGGAAGCCTTTCATCATCCGCACCGCGAGGCTTGGCCCCTCGCGAGGGTCTTGAGCTTGAGTAGATGGAGATGGGCCGTACTGGACCACCACTTGAGCCACGCTGCAGGCCGTAGGTAGGCAAGTCTGGGGACCCCCGTTCCCAGAACGTCGACAGGGTAGGCAATCATTTGATATCTGAAACAAAGTGTGAATGGGATTCAGAGCATCGAGAATAAGTATGGCATCTGGTACCAGAATAGATCACTCGGAATGTGGCTCATGAATTACATACGAAGCCAAGCGTGAGGAATAACTTAGAAAACAGGGATGTATAGGAGTGTCAGGTTTCGATCCTATGGAACTGTGGGTTATGGGCCCACCATGTGGGTTAAAAGCAGGAAGGGTGCTAACATTTGCACGATCATGATAGAAAGGTCGGTCAGAGGACAACCTGTCAGTTATGTTGGCAACAAGGTTGGTACCAAGGGTGAGGGACGAAGAGAACCATTTTCGTGCTCGTTAAGATGAGGCGGACCAATAGGCAAAGTTCTCGTCCATCAGTGGCTACCGGGATGTCATCAACAATAGTAACAAGGTCTTACTGACAGAGTTTGTACACCGAGGTGTTTACATAAGCAGGGAATTATCACTACTCAAATATGCTAGGTTATAAGAAAGGTTAAACAAAACAATGGAAGGGAAAAGTGTGGACTCAAATCAGTTATCGATGTTCACGGGTGTCTAACAACTCGGAACCCGTGAAAATTTGGAATCGGCGAGAAACAATAGTTGATGAAGAACTCATAAGTTATGTAGTTCCGTGATATTATCGAGATACCAAAGGGTAATACTCGAAGGTGGATTCAATTAGAGTTTGGACAGGTGAAAAGATCTGCAGAAGATAAGTACTTTAACTTGTCCGAGAAATGGAATCAAAGAAGAACAATCATGGTCGGAACCACGGTTGCAAAGAACCAAACATAGATACAAGATGAACTTATCATAAGGGGATTATTATTATTACAAGAAGTTTCCATGATAAGTTCCACATCAGGTCCATGGGCATGAACACAAAGGTTCAAGGTCGACTCCCACTTCTCTAATGCATAACTTTTCATTCACTTATTGCTTTCGATGAAGTTGTAGAATTGAAAATTTACCCAAAGAAACGTCAGTGGATATAACCTGCATAATCTTTGCGTTCACATAGATTAGGGAAGCCATAGATTCAACCCATAGGGGCATCTCAGGAACATATACCACAACTTCACGAGTAAATAAAGCCCGGAAGAAGGGTTTGTTTGACAAGAGCGGGGGATACAATTTACCAAAGGCATTATGTATCTGAGGGAAGGCTCACAAGGTTATTGAATATGAAGGATGCTGTCGGATAAAATCCACAAAGGATCTGGTGGTCCACGAGGGATCTGATGTGAGCAACTGTACTCAACCAGAAGAAGAAAGAATTCAAGGAGGTCAGATTATAGAAGCAACTGACTAATTCAGAGTTCAAATGCAAAGGAATTATGATTCCCAAATCAAGGGATCGGAAGAAAACGCTTTGATCAAGAATGGATAAGTTGAATAGACTTAGGGCACAACCGATGGCAATTTGATTGGCCGAGAACCAGCTCATGTTTAGGAAGACGTTTGAGCCGGAATGATAATTTATAAGGACCAACTGATGATTGTGACTACTCACAAACATATCAAATCAAAAGACTCAAAATAATAATGAGAAAGGATGTCAATGGATACAGCTAGGCATATGGAATTAACCAAAGCGTAGGCATGTAAGACCTTATAGAGCAATAGGCGGCAGAGGTCCTCGAAAGCTCGGATTGTATTACAAAGTATCTTATGAAGCATAAGAATAACTGGGGATGAATGGATACTCGATAAGAGCGAGTAATTATCCGTAGGGATATTCGTGAGGCAAGGAACTGCAGGGCAGTAAGCACAAAGAATTCTAGGAACATCAAAGAATATTTCAGGACATCTTGTAATAACAAGAGCAACCGGGGATGAAGGTATGAACGACAACATAGGTAGTTACGCATAAGGATTTATCGGTGGTAGGGATCGCAATGGCGAAGGACATAAGGGTCTCAGGAAAACATCGGAGAGGATCATCATATTCTTCTGGTGCACCAATGATACGTCTCCAACGTATCTATAATTTATGAAGTATTCATGCTATTATATTATCTGTTTTGGATGTTTATGGGCTTTATTATACACTTTTATATTATTTTTGGGACTAATCTATTAACCGGAGGCCCAACCCAAATTGTTGTTTTCTTGCCTATTTCAGTGTTTCGAAGAAAAGGAATATCAAACGGAGTCCAAACGGAATGAAACCTTCGGGAGAGTTATTTTTGGAACGAAAGCAATCTAGGAGACTTGGAGTAGACGTCAGAGAAGCTTCGAGGTGGCCATGAGGGTCAGGGCGCGCCCCCCCACCCTCGTGGGACACTCGTGGCCCCCCTGACCGACTTCTTTCGCCTATATATATCCATATAGCCTGAAAACATCGGGGAGCACAATAGATCGGGAGTTCCGCCTCCGCAAGCCTTTATAGCCACCAAAAACCAATCGGGACCCTGTTTCGGCACCCTGCCGGAGGGGGAATCCATCACCGGTGGCCATCTTCATCATCCCGGCGCTCTCCATGACGAGGAGGGAGTGGTTCACCCTCGGGGTTGAGGGTATGTACCAGTAGCGATGTGTTTGATCTCTCTCTCTCTCTCGTGTTCTTGATTTGGCACGATCTTGATGTATCGCGAGCTTTTCTATTATAGTTTGATCTTATGATGTTTCACCCCCTCTACTCTCTTGTAATGGATTGAGTTTTCCCTTTGAAGTTATCTTATCGGATTGAGTCTTTAAGAATTTGAGAACACTTGATGTATGTCTTGCATGTGCTTATCTGTGGTGACAATGGGATATTCACGTGATCTACTTGATGCATGTTTTGGTGATCAACTTGCGAGCTATGTGACCTTGTGAACTTATGCATAGGGGTTGGCACACGTTTTCGTCTTGACTCTTCGGTAGAAACTTTGGGGCACTCTTTGAAGTACTTTGTGTTGGTTTGAATAGATGAATCTGAGATTGTGTGATTCATATCGTATAATCATACCCACAGATACTTGAGGTGACATTGGAGTATCTAGGTGACATTAGGGTTTTGGTTGATTTGTGTCTTAAGGTGTTATTCTAGTACGAACTCTATGATAGTTCAAACGAAAAGAATAGCTTCGCGTTATTTTACTACAGACTCTTGAATAGATTGATCGGAAAGGATAACTTTGAGGTGGTTTCGTACCGTACAATAATCTCTTCGTTTGTTCTCCACTATTAGTGACTTTGGAGTGACTCTTTGTTGCATGTTGAGGGATAGTTATATGATCCAGTTATGTTATTATTGCTGAGAGAACTTGCACTAGTGAAAGTATGTACCCTAGGCCTTGTTTCCTAGCATTGCAATACCATTTACGCTCATTTTTATCATTAGTTACCTTGCTGCTTTTATAATTTCAGATTACAAAAACCTATATCTACCACCCATATTGCACTTGTATCACCATCTCTTCGCCGAACTAGTGCACCTATACAATTTACCATTGTATTGGGTGTGTTGGGGACACAAGAGACTCTTTGTTATTTGGTTGCAGGGTTGCTTGAGAGAGACCATCTTCATCCTACACCTCCCACGGATTGGTAAACCTTAGGTCGTCCACTTGAGGGAAATTTGCTACTGTCCTACAAACCTCTGCACCAACGTCTACAAGGAGAAGGTTGCGTAGTAGACATCAAGCAAATTTCTGGCGCCATTGTCGGGGAGGTGAGTGCTTGAAGGTATATCTTTAGATCTTGCAATCGAATCTTTTTGTTTCTTGTTTTATCACTAGTTTAATCTATAAAAGAAAATTACAAAAAAATTGGAATTGAGGGTGCCTCATATGCTTCATCTTTTTAATGTCTTCCGTGAAAATAAGGATTCCACAAATTGTGCTCAAGTACTAGAAGAAGAATTCGCCCAGGTGGGTGCTGACCACCTGGTGGCCCCACTGACCCTCAAACCGATGCTATAAAATCCCATATTTCCAGAAAAAATTAGGGAGAAAGAATTATCGCGTTTCACGAGACGGAGCCACCGCCAAGCCCTATTCTTCCTCGGGAGGGCAAATCTGGAGTCCGTTTGGGGCTCCGGAGAGGGGGATCTTCGATCTTCGTCATCACCAACACATCTCCATCGCCAATTCCATGACGCTCCCCACTGGGAGTGAGTAATTCCTTCGTAGGCTCGCTGGTCGGTGAGGAGTTGTATGAGATTCATCATGTAATCGAGTTAGTTTTGTTAGGGATTGATCCCTAGTATCCATTATGTTCTGAGATTGATGTTGCTATGACTTTGCCATGCTTAATGCTTGTCACTTTGGGCCCGGGTGCCACGATTTCAGATCTGAACCGTTTATGTTATCACCATTATATCCATGTTCTAGATCCGATCTTGCAAGTTACGGCCACCTACTACGCGTTATGATCCGGCAACCCCAGAGTGACAATAGGCGGGACCACTCCCGTTGATGATCGTAGTTTGAGGAGTTCATGTATTCACCGTGTGCTAATGCTTTGTTCCAATTATCTATTAAAAGGAGGCCTTAATATCCATTAGTTTCCAATAGGACCCCGCTGCCACGGGAGGGTAGGACAAAAGATGTCATGCAAGTTCTTTCCATAAGCACGTATGACTATTTACGGAATACATGCCTACATTATATTTATGAACTAGAGCTAGTGTCGTATCGCCCTAGGTTATAACTGTCTCATGATGAATATCATCCAACGAGTCACCGATCCAATGCCTACGAATTTATCTTATATTGTTCTTGCTAAGTTACTATTGTTGCTACTGCTATCGTTACTGCTACCATATTACTGCTATCATTGTTACCGTTACCGTTACTACTATTGCTATCATCAAAACTATCATATTACTGTGCTACTAATCACTTTAGTGTAGATAATTAATCTCCAGGTGTGGTTGAATTGACAAATCAGTTGCTAATACCTTCAAATATTCTTTGGCTCCCCTTGTGTCGAATCTATAAATTTGGGTTGAATACTCTACCCTCGTAAACTGTTGTGATCCCCTATACTTGTGGGTTATCAACCCCTCACCCTTGTCCTTGTTGCCCCGCTTTGTTACTAGAAGATTCAGTCCAGGTGATCGACATGCTGAGACCGACACATCAGCGCACACCCCCTTAGTTGTATGACTCTGCAGAGCTACTATCGAGTGCCGAGGGTGATACCTCCTACCTCACTCGTGATGATACCTCTGTACGTAGCTAGTCGGTTGTGGGTTACCGAGGGTGATTCCTCTTTCACCACTTCTGATGATGCCTCTATCGTGCAACCCCTCAAGTGTGAACCTATCGAGGGTGATTCCTCCAAGTTCACCTTGATGGTTACATCGAGTGGGAATCCATCGAGGGTGATTCCTCGGATTTCCCCCTTGATGACACGGACACACTGTTACCTTTACCTGTTGCCCCTTTTACTAGTGTTGTGGGACTGAAGGGACAGGCGGTACCACCCCGGTAGTGGTGGATCCGAGTTCCCGACAGTCTGTTGTGAGTCGGGTTGACCTGGAGGGTACCCACAGAATAATTACGAGGCACGGCCGAGCAGGCAGACCGCCCTAGAGAGGGATGTGCCTGACGCTTGTCGTAAGTCCTCGATATGGGGCGACAGGATCACTGATCATCTCCGCACGCTCCAAAGACACTAATGGGTTTGGATATGTGATCTCAGTAGGCCTCTGGCCTTTTCGCACTAACCACCATGCAGGAATAAGTATGGGCACTCAGTGTCATACGATTCTCCAAAAAACTCTTCGGACGTCAGCAATTGAGCGGCGCGCGCCCGGTTGGACGGTAACTGTCTGCCTTTGTATAAGGAGGTGGGTCGGCTCTAGGTCGCGTATGCAACACGCATGAGTGCAAAGGACGATGGGCCCAAGACCCCTGAGCGCTTAGGATGTAGACCGGTGTGTTGACCTCTCTATTGAGCCTAGGTAGGACTACGGTGTGTCGATCAGCCGAGGTTGGGCATGACCCGGAAAGTGTGTCTAGTCAGAGTTAATCGAACGTGTTGGGTAAGTTGGTGCACCCTGATGACCCACAAGTGTAGGGGATCTACCGTAGTCAAGAGCGTCGAACCCAACAAGGAGCAGAAGGAAATGACAAGCGGTTTTCAGTAAGTTATTCTCTGCAAGCACTGAAATTGTAGGTAACGGATAGTTTTGTGATAAGATAATTTGTAACGGGTAACAAGCAATGAAAGTAAATAAGGTGCAGCAAGGTGGCCCAATCCTTTTTGTAGCAAAGGACAAGCCTGGACAAGTTCTTATAATGAGGAAAGCGCTCCTGAGGACACGTGGGAATTATCGTCAAGCTAGTTTTCATCGCGTTCATATGATTCGCGTTCGTTACTTTGATAATTTGATATGTGGGTGGACCGGTGCTTGGGTACTGCCCTTTCTTGGACAAGCATCCCACTTATGATTAACCCCTATTGCAAGCATCCGCAACTACAAAAGAAGTATTAAGGTAAACGTAACCATAGCATGAAACATGTGGATCCAAATCAGCCCCTTACGAAGCAACTCATAAACTAGGGTTTAAGCTTCTATCACTCTAGCAACCAATCATCTACTTATTACTTCCCAATGCATTCCTCTAGGCCCAAATAATGGTGAAGTGTCATGTAGTCGACGCTCACATAACACCACTAGAGGAGAGACAACATACATCTCATCAAAATATCGAACGAATACCAAATTCACATGACTACTAATAGCAAGACTTCACCCATGTCCTCAGTAACAAACGTAACTGCTCACAAAGCATAATCATGTTCATAATCAGAGGAGTATTAATATGCATTAAGGATCTGAACATATGATCTTCCACCAAATAAACGAACTAGCATCAACTACAAGGAGTAATCAACACTACTAGCAACCCACAGGTACCAATCTGAGGTTTTGGTACAAAGATTGGATACAAGAGATGAACTAGGGTTTGAGAGGAGATGGTGCTGGTGAAGATGTTGATGGAGATTGACCCCCTCCCGATGAGAGGATCGTTGGTGATGACGATGGTGATGATTTCCCCCTCCCGGAGGGAAGTTTCCCCAACAGATCAGCTCCACCGGAGCCCTAGATTGGTTCCGCCAAGGTTCCGCCTCGTGGCGGCGGAGTTTCGTCTCGAAAGCTTGCTTATGATTTTTTCCAGGGTAAAAGACTTCATATAGCAGAAGATGGGCATCGAAGGGCTGCCAGGTGGCCCACGAGGCAGGGGGGCGTGCCCAGGGGGTAGGGCGCGCCCCCACCCTCGTGGATGATGGGTGGCCCCACTCAGGTATTTCTTCCGCTGAATATTTTTTATTAATTCCCAAAATGACTTTCGTGGAGTTTCAGGACTTTTGGAGCTGTGCAGAATAGGTCTCCAATATTTGCTCCTTTTCCAGCCCAGAATCTCAACTGCCGGCATTCTCCCTCTTCATGCAAACCTTATAAAATAAGAGAGAATAGCCATAAGTATTGTGACATAATGTGTAATAACAGTCCATAATGCAATAAATATCGATATAAAAGCATGATGCAAAATGGACATATCAACTCCCCCAAGCTTTGACCTCGCTTGTCCTCAAGCGGAAGCCGATATCGAAAAATATGTCCACATGTTTCGAGATAGAGGTGTCGATAAAATAAAATACGGACATGAGGGCATCATGATCATTCTTATAACAGCAACATATATATATATATATATTGTCATATGACTTCTTATGCTCAAGTAACAATCTATTCACAATGTCAAGTATGATTCAAAAACTTCATTGGGAACTAACAAACTATAATCTTAGTCATTGAAGCAATTTCAATTTATCATAACATAGGAAATAGTCAACATAAGAGCTTTTCAGCAAGTCCACATACTCAACTATCATTTAGTCTTCCACAATTGCTAACACTCACGCAATACTTATGGTTATGGAGTTTTAATCGGACACAAAGAAAGATTGGGGCTTATTGTTGCCTCCCAACCTTTTACCTCAAGGGTAATGTCAACGATAATAGTTCATGCTAACTTACATCCAATTGGATATATATATCAGGATCTTTCCAACATGAGGTGCTTGCCAAAGGATAAAATGTAAAAAGGAAAGGTGAAGATCACCTTGACTCTTGCATAATGTAAAAGATAGGCCCTTCACAGAGGGAAGCAGAGGTTGTCATGTGCTTTTTGGTTGGATGCACGAAATCTTAATGCAAAAGAACGTCACTTTATATTGCCACTTGTGATATGAACCTTTATTATGCAGTCCGTCGCTTTTATTACTTCCATATCACACGATCGTATAAAGCTTATTTTCTCCACACTAATAAGTCATACATATTTAGAGAGCAATTTTTATTGCATGCAACATAACAACTTACTTGAAGGATCTTACTCAATCCATAGGTAGGTATGGTGGACTCTCATGGAAAAACTGGGTTTAAGGATATTTGGAAGCACAAGTAGTATCTCTACTTGGGGCAAGGAATTTGGCTAGCATGAGGGGGAAAGGCAAGCTCAACATGTTGGACAATCCATGACAATATACTTTAGTTGAGATGTGAGAAAACATAACCCATTACGTTGTCTTCCTTGTCCAACATCAACTCTTTAGCATGTCATACTTTAATGTGTGCTCACAATCATAAAAGATGTCCAAGATAGTGTATTTATATGTGAAAACCTCTCTTTCTTTATTACTTCCTATAAATTGCAATGATGACCAAAACTATGTTTGCCAACTCTCAACAACTTTTAATCATCATACTCTTTATATGTGAAGTCATTACTCTCCATACGATCAATATGATCTCTTTATTTCTTTTTAGACTTTCTTTATTTTCTCAAGATCATAGCAAAATAGCAAGGCCCTTGACTCAAAACTAATCTTTATTATATAGCTCACAGACTCGATTACATAGTGGGATCATAAGGCAAAACTCAAAACTAAATCTTACCAAAAACTTTATTCTACTAGATCAATATATTACTAAAGGGATCGAACTAAGAAAAACTGTAAAGATAGGAGTGTGATGGTGATACGATACCGGGGCACCTCCCCCAAGCTTGGCAGTTGCGAAGGGGAGTGCCCATACCCATGTGATTAGTTCCTCGGAGGTGGTGATGACAGAGTTGTTGATGATGTAGGCTTCTTCCTCAGTTTACGCTTGAGGATGGAATTTTGCTCCCTTAGATCATCTATCTCCTACTCAAGGTTTAATATCCTTTTGCATTGTTTCTGTTTGTTCTCCTGCAAGAGACGAAAAGGGATAAACTCGATCATTGGTTTCTTTGCTCTATCAGGGAGACTTGACCTTTTAAACTCCACATGCATGTCCCCAGGTTGAGCTAATGGGGCTTCATCTTCATCTGAGCTCATCTCCTCCTTTCCTTTAGGCTCATAGTCTTCTTCTTCTTTCAGCCATGATGTTCCAAGTCCCCGTAGGCCTTAGCGTCTGCTAGGTAATCAGCCATATAGCTTTCTCCCTCCGAGTCCTGGGAAGACATATTGCTCTAATCTGTGGCAGAAACAACTCGAAACAAAGACAGGAGATATTTGCGTGATACGGTGGTCAAAACCTTTGGGAGATTATATAATGAACTTTTACTGACCGAAAGAAGTATCATGCAAGGAAACGGAGTCCGGAGAGCACATGAGGTGCCCACGAGGCAGGGGGCGCGCCCAGGGGGTAGGGCGCGCCCTCCACCCTCGTGGACGCCTCGTGTCCTTCCCGGACTACTTCTTATTTTCCTATTTTATTAAATATTCTAAAACAGAGAAAAAAATGCTATTAGAACTGTTTTGGAGTCGGTTTACTTACCGTACCACATACCTATTACTTTTCGGAGTCTGAAACGTTCTGGAAAGTGTCCCTTATGTATTCCTCAGGGGTTACAGTTTCAATAACATTAGTTTCAACATTTATTGGATTATCTAAGATATAATGTTTGATTCTTTGACCATTCGCCACCTTTGGGTTCATGCCTTCAAAGTTGTTGATTTTTATGGCACCGGAACGATAGACCTCCTCGATAATGTAAGGGCCTTCCCATTTAGAGAGAAGTTTTCCTGCAAAAAATCTTAAACAAGAGTTGTATAGCAACACATAATCACCTACATTAAACTCATGCTTTTGTATCCTCTTGTCATGCCATCTTTTAACTTTTCCTTAAACAGTTTGGCATTCTCATAGGCTTGGGTTCTCCATCCATCAAGTGAGCTAATGTCAAATAACGTCTTCTCACCGGCGAGTTTGAAATCATAATTGAGCTCTTTAATGGCCCAATATGCCTTATGTTCAAGTTCGAGAGGTAAGTGACATGCTTTTCCATAAACCATTTTATATGGAGACATACCCACATGATTTTTATATGCAATCCTATAAGCCCATAATGCATCATCAATTTTCTTGGACCAATTCTTTCTAGATCTATTAACAGTCTTTTGCAAAATTAATTTGAGCTCTCTATTACTCAATTCTACTTGACCACTAGACTGTGGGTGATACGGAGATGCAATTCTATGATTAACATCATACTTAGCAAGCATTTTACGAAAAGCGCCATGAATAAAATGTGAACCACCATCAGTCATTAAGTATCTAGGGACTCCAAACCTCGGAAAAATAACTTCTTTAAGCATCTTAATAGAGGTGTTATGATCAACACTACTAGTTGGAATAGCTTCTACCCACTTAGTAACGTAATCAACAACAACTAAAATATGTGTATACCCATTAGAGGCAGGAAAAGGTCCCATATAATCAAAGCCCCAAACATCAAATGGTTCAATAACAAGAGAATAGTTCATAGGCATTTCTTGACGTCTACTAATATTACCAATTCTTTGACATTCATCACAAGACAAGACAAACTTACGGGCATCTTTGAAGAGAGTAGGCCAATAAAAACCGGATTGCAATACCTTATGTGCAGTTCTATCTCCAGCGTGGTGTCCTCCATATGCCTCGGAGTGGCACTTGCGTGGGATCTGTTCCTGTTCATGCTCAGGTACACAACATCTAATAACACCATCTACTCCTTCTTTATAAAGGTGTGGGTCATCCCAGAAGTAATGTCTTAAATCGTAGAAGAACTTTTTATTTTGCTGGTATGTGAAACTAGGTGGTATGAATTTAGCAACAATGTAATTAGCATAATCAGCATACCATGGAGCAGTATGAGAAGCATTTATGATAGCTAATTGTTCATCAGGAAAGCTATCATCAATAGGTAGTGGGTCATCAAGAACATTCTCTAACCTACACAAGTTGTCTGCAATGGGGTTCTCAGCTCCCTTTCTATCAATAATATGCAAGTCAAATTCTTGTAGCAAGAGAACCCGTCCAATAAGTCTAGGTTTAGCATCTTTCTTTTCCATAAGATATTTAATAGCAGCATGATCAGTGTGAATAGTTACTTCAGAATCAACAATATAAGGTCTAAACTTACCACAAGCAAATACAACTGCTAAAAATTATTCTTCAGTAGTAGCATAATTTCTCTGAGCAGTATCTAGAGTTTTACTAGCATATTAAATAACATTTAGTTTCTTATCAACTCTTTGTCCTAGAACAACACTGCTACGTCTTGAGCTTGCGTTGGTTTTCCTTGAAGAGGAAAGGGTGATGCAGCAATAGTAGCGTAAGTATTTCCCTCAGTTTTTGAGAACCAAGGTATCAATCCAGTAGGAGGCGCCTCAAAAGTCCCACGCACCTACACAAACAAACAAATAACTCGCAACCAACACAATAAAGGGGTTGTCAATCCCTTCACGACCATTTGCGAAAGTGAGATCTGATAGAGATAGTATGATAAGATAAATATATTTTTGGTATTTTATAATATAGATGCAAAAAGTAAAGATGCAAATAAAAGTAGATTGAAAGCTTATATGATAAAAGATAGACCCGGGGGCCATAGGTTTCACTAGAGGCTTCTCTCAAGATCGCATAAGTATTACGGTGGGTGAACAAATTACTGTCGAGCAATTGATAGAAAAGCGAATAATTATGAGATTATCTAGGCATGATCATGTATATAGGCATAATGTCCGCAACAACTAGACCGACTCCTGCCTGCATCTACTACTATTACTCCACACATCGACCGACTCCTGCCTGCATCTAGAGTATTAAGTTCATAAAGAACAGAGTAACGCATTAAGCAAGATGACATGATGTAGAGGGATAAACTCAAGCAATATGATATAAACCCCATCTTTTTATCCTCGATGGCAACAATACAATACGTGCCTTGTTGCCCCTGCTATCACTGGTAAAGGACACCGCAAGATTGAACCCAAAGCTAAGCACTTCTCCCATGGCAAGAAAGATCAATCTAGTAGGCCAAACCAAACTGATAATTCGAAGAGACTTGCAAAGATAACTCAATCATACACAAATGAATTCAGAGGAGATTCAAATATTTCTCATAGATAAACTTGATCATAAACCACAATTCATTGGATCTCGACAAACACACTACAAAAAGAGTTTACATCGAATAGATCTCCACAAGAGAGGGGGAGAACATTGTATTGAGATCCAATAAGAGAGAAGAAGCCATCTAGCTAATAACTATGGACCCAAAGGTCTGTGGTAAACTACTCACAACTTATCGGAGGGGCTATGGTGTTGATGCAGAAGCCCTCCATGGTCGATTCCCCCTCCAGCGGAGTGCTGGCGAAGGCTCCAAGATGGGATCTCGCGGATACAGAAGGTTACGACGGTGGAAATTGTGTTTCGTTGGCTCCCTTGATGTTTTCAGGGTACGTAGGCTTATATAGGAGGAAGAAGTACGTCGGTGGCCGCCCGAGGGGCCCACGAGACAGGGGGCGTGCCCTGTAGGGGTGGGCATGCCCTCCTATCTCGTGGCCGCCTCGGCTGTTGCTTGCTTTGCACTCCAAGTCCTCTGGATCACGTTCGTTCCAAAAATCACGCTCTCGAAGGTTTCATTCTGTTTGGACTCCGTTTGATATTCCTTTTCTTCGAAATACTGAAATAGGCAAAAAAACAGCAATACGAGCTGGGCCTCCGGTTAGTAGGTTAGTCCCAAAAATTATATAAATGTGTAAAATAAAGCCCATAAACATCCAAAAGGGGTAATACAATAGCATGGAACAATAAAAAATTATAGATACGTTGGAGACGTATCAAGCACCCCCAAGCTTAATTCCTGCTCGTCCTCGAGTAGGTAAATGATAAAAACAGAATTTTTGATGTGGAATGCTACCTAGCATAATTCTCAATGTAATTTTCTTTATTGTGGCATGAATGTTCAGATCCAAATGATTCACAATAAAAGTTCATATTGATAAAAGAAATAGTAACACTTCAAGCATACCAATCAAAGTAATCATGTCTTCTCAAGATAACATGGCAAAACAAAGTTCATCCCTACAAAATCATATAGTTAGGCTATGCTTCATTTTCGTCACAGAAAGATGTTCCCCACTTCTATACCCCTCATGACAAGCCAAGCAATTGTTTCATACTTAAATAATCTCAAACTTTTTCAACCTTCACACAATACATGAGCATGAGCCATGGATATAGCACTATGGGTGGAATAGAATGTGATGATGGGGATTGTGTGGAGAAGGCAAAAAAAGAGAAAGTCTCACATTGACGAGGATAATCAATGGTCTATGGAGATGACATCAATTGATGTCAACATGAGGAGTAGGGATTGCCATGCAACAGATGCACTAGAGCTATAAATGAATGCTCAACAAAAAGAAACTAGTGGGTGTGCATCCAACTTGCTTGCTCACGAAGACCTAGGGCATTTGAGGAAGCCCATCGTAGGAATATACAAGCCAAGTCCTATAATGAAAAATTCCCACTAGTATGAAAAAGACAACCTATGAGACTCACTATATGAAAAACATGGTGCTACTTTGAAGCACAATATATGAGACTCACTACATGAAGAACAAGGTGCTACTTTGAAGCACAAGTGTGGAAAAAGAGATAGTAACATTGCCCTTTTTATTTATTTTCTTTTTTTCCTTTTTTTGGGCCTTCTTTTTTTTCTTTTGGCCTTTCTTCTTTTTTTATTTTTGGGCAATGCTCTAATAATGATGATCATCACACTTTTATTGATTACAACATATGAATTACAACTCGAAACTAGAACAAGATATGACTCTATATGAATGCCTCCGGCGGTGTACAGGGATGGTGCAATGAATCAAGAGTGACATGTATGAAAATTATGCATGGTGGCTTTGCCACAAATACGATGTCAACTACATGATCATGCAATGGAAATATGACAAAAGTAATGTATGTCATGATGATAAACGGAACGGTGGAAAGTTGCATGGCAATATATCTCGGAATGGCTATGGAAATGCCATAATAGGTAGGTATGGTTGCTGTTTTGAGGAAGATATAAGGAGGTTTATGTGTGATAGAGCGTATCATATCACGGGGTTTGGAGCACGGGCGAAGTTTGCACCAACTCTCAAGGTGAGAAAGGGCAATGCATGGTACCGAAGAGGCTAGCAATGGTGGAAAGGTAAAAGTGCGTATAATCCATGGACTCAACATTAGTCAAAAGAACTCATATACTTATTGCAAAAATTTAGAAGTCATCAAAAATCAAGCACTACGCGCATGCTCCTAGGGGGATAGATTGGTAGGAAAAGACCATCGCTCGTCCCCGACCACCACTCATAAGGATGCACAAGCCAGGTACACTTCATGTTTCAAATTTGTTACACAACTTTAACCATACGTGCATGCTACGGGACTTGCTAACTTCAACCCAAGCATTCTTTAAATTCATAATCACCCAACTAGCATGACTTTAATATCACTACCTCCATATCTCAAAACAATTATCAAGTATCAAATTGATCATAGCATCCAATTCACTTCCTATGATAGTTTTTATTATACCCAACTTGGATGCCTACCATTCTTGGACCAATTTTATAACCATAGCAAATACCATGCTTTTCTAAAAGACTCTCAAAATAATATAAGTGAAGCATGAGAGACTAGCAATTTCTATAAAATTAAGCCACCACATGTGCTCTAAAAGATATAAGTGAAGCACTAGAGCAAAAACTATCAAGCTCAAAAGATATAAGTGAAGCACATAGAGTATTCTAGCAAATTCTAATCAAGTAGGCTTCTCCCAAAAGGTGTGTACAGCAAGGATGATTGTGGTGAACTAAAAATCAAAGAATAATATAATACACGACGCTCCAAGCAAAACACATATCATGTGGCGAATAAAAATATAGCTCCAAGTAAAGTTACCAATGAACGAAGACGAAAGAGGGGATGCCTTCCCGGGGCATCCCCAAGCTTAGGCTTTTGGGTATCCTTGAATATCTCGGGGTGCCATGGGCATCCCCAAGCTTAGGCTCTTGCCACTCCTTATTCCATAGTCCATCAATGCCTTACCCAAAACATGAAAACTTCACAACACAAAACTCAACAGGAAATCTTATAAGCTCCGTTAGTGAAAGAAAACAAAACCACCACATAAGGTACTGTAAAGAACTCATTCTTTAGTTATTTTCGTGTTAACCCTACTATATTCCAACTTCTCTATGGTTTATAAACTATTTTACTAGCCATAGATGCATCAAAATAAGCAAACAACACATGAAAAACAGAATCTGTCAAAAACAGAACAATCTGTAACTAGCGCAAACTTCTGGAACTCTAAAAATCCTACCAAAATAGGAAGTCCTGGACAATTTGTCTATTGATCAGAAGCAAAAAAGAATCAATGCACATTTCTGTGATTTAACAAAACTAAATTTGTGCGTGCAAAGTTTCTGTTTTTTAGCAGAATCAAATCAACTATCATCATAGGTTATCCTATAGGTTCTACTTGGCACAAACACTAACTAAAAGATAAAAACACATCTAAACAGAAGGTAGATGCAAAATTTATTACTAAACAGGAACAAAAACAAAAAATACAAATAAAATTGGGTTGCCTCCCAATTAGCGCTATCGTTTAACGCCCCTAGCTAGGCATAAAAGCGAAGATAGATCTAAGTAGTGCCATAATAATAAGATAGATCTTGAAAGCTCATCTCATATTCTCTACGTTCGGCAGCAAGTTTTCTTTGAGGCAAGCAAAAGTAATCAAAAGGGATAAATTTAGCGGGACAAAAGTCCCCAAGATCAATCTCAGGAGGAACGGGTTCCTCCTTTGGCCCTTCATAATGCACGACTAATTCATTACTAAAAGCATTCTTTTGGCAAAATCTCGTGAGCCTATACTCAAGAGAGTATCCTAGCTCATTGTTTCGAAGGGCAAAATCATTATTAATTTTGGTAATTCTATCAACCAAGACATTGGTAGGAACCTTTTTTCTAAGGTTTTCATTGAAAGCAACATAGTCTGAAGATTTAAAACGCCTAATTTCCTCTTGATCAAAGAGGACCGCCTCTATGGGAGGACGACCGACGTCCACCCTATAGTGGGCAAAGATTTCTTTGGCCTCTCTTATTATAAATCTAAACTCATGAGCCAAAAAGATAGTAACAACGCGTTTAACATAAGAATGCTCAATATTGGAAAATTCCAGAAAAAATCTTTGTATACAAGGATGCATATGCATAAATTGTCTTTCAAGTTCAACTACAAGCATAGCAATGGCACCCGCAAGACTACTAGTTCTGTGAAGAATAGAACCACCCATGGAAGGTAAAGCACTGGCACAAGTAAAGAAATCTTGAATAACACTTTTTCCAATAATATTACCACTACCGATTCGAAACTTTTTAGTATGCAAGATAGGGGGTTCTTCAGCCGGAGCCTTGGAATTTTCCATGTTAACATTATTGTCCATATCGATGATAATCTCCCCAATTTCAGACATAACGGCAAACAAAAGCAAGGAAGAAGAAAGCAAGCGAGAGAGAGAGGAGGAAAGAGAGGGCGAATAAATGGCAAGGGTGAAGTGGGGGAGAGGAAAACGAGAGGCAAATGGCAAATAATGTAAATGCGAGGGAGATGAGTTTGTGATGGGTACTTGGTATGTCTTGACTAGAGCAAAGACCTCCCCAGCAACGACACCAGAAATCCTTCTTGCTACGTCTTCTGCTTGCGTTGGTTTTCCTTGAAGAGGAAAGGGTGATGCAGCAATAGTAGCGTAAGTATTTCCCTCAGTTTTTGAGAACCAAGGTATCAATCCAGTAGGAGGCTCCTCAAAAGTCCCACGCACCTACACAAACAAACAAAGAACTCGCAACCAACGCAATAAAGGGGTTGTCAATCCCTTCACGGCCACTTGCGAAAGTGAGATCTGATAGAGATAGTATGATAAGATAAATATATTTTTGGTATTTTATAATATAGATGCAAAAAGTAAAGATGCAAATAAAAGTAGAATGAAAGCTTATATGATAAAAGATAGACCCGGGGGCCATAGGTTTCACTAGAGGCTTCTCTCAAGATAGCATAAGTATTACGGTGGGTGAACAAATTACTGTCGAGCAATTGATAGAAAAGCGAATAATTATGAGATTATCTAGGCATGATCATGTATATAGGCATCACATCCGCAACAAGTAGACCGACTCCTGCCTGCATCTACTACTATTACTCCACACATCGACCGACACCTGCCTGCATCTAGAGTATTAAGTTCATAAAGAATAGAGTAACGCATTAAGCAAGATGACATTATGTAGAGAGATAAACTCAAGCAATATGATATAAACCCCATCTTTTTATCCTCGATGGCAACAATACAATACGTGCCTTGCTGCCCCTGCTGTCATTGGGAAAGGACACCGCAAGATTGAACCCAAAGCTAAGCACTTCTCCCATGGCAAGAAAGATCAATCTAGTAGGCCAAACCAAACTGATAATTCGAAGAGACTTGCAAATATAACTCAATCATACATAAAAGAATTCAGAGGAGATTCAAATATTTCTCATAAATAAACTTCGGATCTCGACAAATACACCGCAAAAAGAGTTTACATCGAATAGATCTCCACAAGAGAGGGGGAGAACATTGTATTGAGATCCAATAAGAGAGAAGAAGCCATCTAGCTAATAACTATGGACCTGAAGGTCTGTGGTAAACTACTCACAACTCATCGGAGGGGCTATGGTGTTGATGTAGAAGCCCTCCATGCTCGATTACCCCTCCGGCGGAGCACCAGCGAAGGCTCCAAGATGGGATCTCGCGGATACAGAAGGTTACGACGGTGGAAATTGTGTTTCGTTAGCTCCCTGGATGTTTTCGGGGTACGTAGGCTTATATAGGAGGAAGAAGTACGTCGGTGGCTGCCCGAAGGGCCCACGAGACAGTGGGCGCGCCCTGTAGGGGTTGGCGCGCCCTCCTATTCGTGGCCGCCTTGGCTGCTGCTTGGCTTGCACTCCAAGTCCTCTGGATCACGTTCGTTCCAAAAATCACGCTCCCGAAGGTTCCAAAAATCACATTTCCAAGTCCTTAATGAACCTCCTATAAAAACCGGCATGACCAAGGAAACTTCTTATACCTTCGATGTCCTTGGTACATGGCATCTTTTCAATAGCATCAACCTTAGCTTTATCAACTTCAATACCTCTTTCAGAAACTTTATGCCCCAAGACAATACCTTCATTAACCATAAAGTGGCACTTCTCCCAATTCAAGACGAGACTAGTATCTTCACATATCTGCAAAACTTGTCAAGGTTGCTCAAGCAATCATCAAAAGAGGATCCATAAACGGAGAAATCATCCATGAATACCTCACAAATCTTTTCACAAAAGTCAGAGAATATAGCCATCATGCTTCTTTGAAAGGTAGCAGGTGCATTACATAAACCAAAAGGCATACGTCTATAAGCAAAGGTACCGAAAGGGCAAGTAAAAGTGGTCTTTTCTTGATCCTCTACTGACACAGGTATTTGACAGAAACCAGAGTAACCATCTAGAAAGCAAAAATGTGTATGTTTGGATAGTCTTTCTAGCATTTGATCAATAAAAGGTAAAGGGTAATGATCTTTTTTAGTAGCTTTATTTAATTTACGGAAATCAATTACCATCCTATAACCTATAATAATTATTTGTGGGATCAATTCATATTTATCATTAGGAACGACAGTAATACCTCCCTTCTTAGGGACACAATGGACAGGACTTACCCACTGACTATCAGCAACGGGATAAATTATACCTGCCTTGAGGAGCTTTAGTATTTCCTTTCTTACCACTTCTTTCATCTTAGGATTTAACCGTCGTTGGTGATCAATAACTGGTTTGGCGTCTTCCTCCAATTTTATTTTGTGTTGGCATAGAGTGGGGCTAATGCCCTTAAGATCATCAAGAGTATATCCAATAGCAGCACGGTGCTTCTTCAGAGTTTTCAATAATCTTTCCTCTTCCTGCTTTGAAAGGTTAGCACTAATAATAACAGGATATATCTTCTTTTCATCAAGATAAGCATATTTCAGAGTATCAGGTAATGGTTTAAGCTCAAACACGGGATCACCCTTGGGTGGAGGAGGATCCCCTAGGATTTCAATAGGCAAGTTGTGTTTCAAAATAGGTCCCTATTTAAGGAATACTTCATCTATTTCCCTTCTTTCATTCATAAACATATCATTTTCATGGTCTAGCAAATATTGTTCTAAAGGATCATTAGGAGGCACGGCAATAGAAGCAAGACCAATAATTTCATCCTTACTAGGCAATTCTTTATCATGGGGTTGTCTATGAAATTTAGCAAAATTAAACTCATGAGACATATCTCCCAAACCAATAGTAACAACATCCTTTTCACAATCAATCTTAGCATTAACAGTATTCAAGAAGGGTCTACAAAATACGATGGGACAAAAGTCATCTTGTGGGGAACCAAGAACAAGAACATCAGTAGGATATTTAACTTTCCCACACAAGACTTCAACATCTCTAACAATCCCAATTGGTGAAATAGTATCTCTATTAGCAAGCTTAATTGTAACATCAATCTCTTCTATCTTAGCAGGTGCAATATCATGCATAATTTCTTTGTATAAGGAATGAGGTATTGCACTAGCACTAGCACCCATATCACATAAGCCATGATAACAATGATCTCCTATTTTAACAGAAATAACAGGCATGCCTACAACAGGTATATGTTTCTTAGCATCGGGTCTAGCAATTCTAGCAGCTGCATCACAGAAATAAATAACACGCCCATCAATATTATCAGCTAAGATATCTTTAACCATAGTAATACTAGGTTCAGCTTTAATTTGCTCAGGAGGTGTATATGTTCTAGTATTACTCTTACGAACCACAGTTGAAGCTTTAGCATGATCCTTTATCCTAATAGGGAAAGGTGGTTTCTCAATATAAGTGGTAGGAACAACATGATCATTATAAGTGATAGTCTTTTCTTCAATTGCAATAGGTGAAACTACTTTTACTTCAGTGGGAGGATTATATTTAAACCACTTATCCTTAGGGAGATCAACATGAGTAGCAAATGATTCACAGAAAGAAGCTACTATCTCAGAGTCAAGTCCATGTTTAGTGCTAAATCCACGAAAAGCATCGGTATCCATAAAAGATTTAACACAATCAAACTTAGATGTCATACCTGACTCCTTACCATCGTCGGAATCCCAATCTTCAGAGTTGCGTTTAATTCTTTCCAATAAATCCCATTTGAATTCAATAGTCTTCATCATAAAAGACCCAGCACAAGAATATCGAGCATGGAGCGATTGTTGAGAGAAAGCCGAGCATAATTTTTTTGAATAATCATTTCTCTTGAGAGCTCATGATTGGGGCATGAATGTAACATTGACTTAAGCCTCCCCCAAGCTTGAGCGATGCTTTCTCCTTCGCGAGGCCAAAAATTATATATATAATTGTGATCACGATGAACAAGATGCATAGGATAAAAACTTCTGGTGAAATTCCAATTTCAATCGTTTATAGTCCCAGGATCCCATATCATCACATAGCCTATACCATGTCAATGCGTATCCCTTCAAACATAAAGGGAAAACCTTCTTCTTAATAACATCATCAGGCATACCTACAAGCTTAAATAATCCACAAACTTCATCCACATAGATTAGGTGTAAATCGGGATGCAATGTTCCATCTCCTGCAAAGGGATTAGCTAGTAGTTTCTATACCATACCCGAAGGAATTTCAAAGTAAACATTTTCAGTAGGTTCAGTAGGTTGAGGAGCAACTCTTTGCTCTACTGGTCGGGGTGAAGATACCCCGAACAAGCCCCTCAAAGGATTATGTTCCATAGTAACAAGTGACAGTAAATTTCAGCACACTATATAAATGTTTCCTTACCAAGTTCCACTTACCAAAGGCGCTTCACTCCCCGGCAACGGCGCCAGAAAAGAGTCTTGATGACCCACAAGTGTAGGGGATCTATCATAGTCCTTTCAATAAGTAAGAGTGTCAAACCCAACGAGGAGCAGAAGGAAATGACAAGCGGTTTTCAGTAAGGTATTCTCTGCAAGCACTGAAATTGTAGGTAACAGATAGTTTTGTGATAAGATAATTTTTAACGGGTAACAAGAAATGAAAGTAAATAAGGTGCAGCAAGGTGGCCCAATCCTTTTTGTCGCAAAGTACAAGCCTGGACAAGTTCTTATAATGAGAAAAGCGCTCCCGAGGACACATGGGAATTATCGTCAAGCTAGTTTTCATCACGTTCATATGATTCACGTTCATTACTTTGATAATTTGATATGTGGGTGGACCGGTGCTTGGATACTGCCCTTTCTTGGAATCCAAAACCAGACCCAATAGCTTAACGATGACCCGTTATGGTGGATGCCATGTGTCGGTCACCCTTGATGAAAGCACTTCCATGACGCGCGATTTATCATCATGGAAGTGGACACTTCCGGGATGATAATTTTGGTAATGTCATGGAACAGTTCTACGATAGCACATGTATGACTATCTTGATTCTGTCATAAAATCGTCATGGATTTAAATGCATCACAAAAAACGTGACCTACTGTGACAAACACGTATCATCATGGAACTGTATTTTTTTTTTGTAGTGAGTGACACTACCAGTCGCACCGGCACAGGCACTAGCAACGGCTCTGGCACCTACACCAACACTTGAAGTTGTACTTGCATCTGCTCTGGCCCGTGCAGCAGCAACAGAACCAGTAGTTGCACCCGCAATAGGCTGGGCTGCAGTTCGCACTACATATACCAAAGTCCTTACGAAAACCAACATCTCCACCTTCTTGGTAAGCATTGGCCGCCCAAGTGCTTCGTTCTTTTTTCTTGCCATGTTGTTTCACATGATTCACCGTCTTGATCTAACTATTTGTGTATGTCTTCTTGTTTGCAAATAGAGAATTCCTAGAGCTACGAGGGAGTCGTTCAATAATCCGGGCGACCGTGGAAAAGTTTCTTTTACCACACGCAGCCTTGGTGTGAATGAACCTGCTCAATATACCATAAGTACAAAGGATGGTCGCATGATGATTGATGCTAAAGGATGGTCAAGGTTCAAAAATAAATCAAATCTTGCGATAGGGGATGATGTCAAAATCGAACTTTCTTGGCACGGAGAGCTGGTCCAAATCAACTTTGAAATTCTTCAGTAGTAGCACGCAACTGCCGAACTGATCTATCCTCCAAGAGCTTTTGATGTAATAATATGGCATGGTGAAACAAGTGTCATGTGTGTATAAGTAGTATGACAGTATTATTTATCACGTAGGATATTGTCAAAGAATTGCAACGCTGATTGCTGGTTAGGAACTATCGTTCGATTTCATTCTAACAGTTATCGTGCTTTATTTAATTTTCTGTATTCGCTTTGCGAGAGCATCTATAACCAGCGCCGTACCGGTCGCTTGCAATATGAAATGCACTGAGTTAGAACACATGGGCCCCAAACATGCAGACCCACCATCCTTTGGCCCAAAGTCCTGAACCATGAGCCTGTCTGAGTATTATATTCTCAGCTGAACCCCCATATTATGTTATATATATTCCCCTTGATTTTTCTTATGTATAATTTGTGATATAAAAGATTTTTATATTTCTTTACAGAGGGAGTATCTCTCTGTCAAAAAAACATTTATGTGTAACTAGTTACTCCTCCCTTTCTACTTCCTTTCGCTGATATGTGGGCATCCGACAATGGGGTCCACGTGCCATGCACCAAATTAGAGTGCACAACTGCACGGTAGACTCACCCTGGTCGTATCGCTGCAGTAATGATGAGTCATCAAATCACAAAAATCCTACCTTTCCAGCTTTAGCAGTAAGCTGGATGGACGAAGCAGCAATATTTCACTGGGCCTGAATCCCCTTCTCCCTCGTCTGCTTGTTCGGAGAAAAACCCCTCTCGTCGATTGCATAGGGTTTTCTCATGGAAAACCAGGTATGTATTGTTCATCCATCCCCGATAAATCCAAGTCCCTTGGTCGCGGATAATCCTAGGATGGCAGTCGCCGCCATTCATGCATTTTTCTTCCTACTGAATTTAGTGTGTGTCATTTGCAGTGCCCAAAGTGCGAGGACCCTACAGGTTTCTGCGCCCTCGCCGAGACGCCACACTTTTTCCTTCTCATCCTAACACAGGATTTTAAAACTCGCACAATATGTTCCTAGAATCCTCTTTTCTATCCGGGAGGGTGGGGTTTTTTGAACATGCTCTCAACTAATTTGGAAATTAAGATTGCTATATTTGGATAAAAGGTACTAGTACCATGGTAAACACTGACGTGAAGGAGGAAATTATGTCTAGATTTGGATAGCAAATACATTGTGTTCTTATATTATTTTTCCTATGGTGCATTCCTTGCTCTGCCAGAATACATGTACTCAAGATGGTCGGCCTTGCCATAACTGAATACACCAGTTTAATGGTCACACTGAAGACAAGCCATTGATATAAGTTCCGAGTTGGGTTCATGAACCAAGAAGATCGCTGCTTTTCTTTATGGCCGAACTTGGGTAAACTTTCTCAAGTGTTACGGACTGAAAGTTAGCGCACAATGTTGATGGAAATAGCAGAACCTGGTCTCATCTTCACTGTGATCTTCCACCCCAACGTTGTTCCAGTAGTTCATCCATGTTAGTTTTGTATCTGGTTCTTTCTTGTTGCCTCGATTACTTCTTAATCCACCTATTCTGTCTAACAAATCACAATTTCAATTTAGAAGTGGCAACGATTCGTGATTCCCTTCTCTCACGAAGATGCTACTTCTAACTAATACTTCTTATAATTGGTGGCACGCGAAGGTTATTTGAAAGTTAAGCATGCTACTCATTTTTTATTCTATTAGAACTCGACTATTAGTGATGGAACTGAAGTTGACTGGGACGACATCCACCAGTTCCTACACTTTATTGATTATCTTGAGGTCCTTGTCGGGCATTTAAATGGTGGAAGGCCAAGTGGGATACGTGTGCCACTGCTGCACACATTGAACATGTCCAACTGTGTCGAGAAACTTATGGTACGAGCTGTTTTCTGTTATATATGTTGTTCATAAACTCTTGCTTATACACCATTTTACAGTTGTGATCTTCTTGAAACGGAAACTGGCCAGTTCTATTGTTCCTATATAGATGCCGGACCATGGTCGGGTCAGACTTGTGCTTGGTCACAACATGATGTTTATGTCGACCTACTCCATTTCCCCTGGAGGTGAAAAGATACTTATTCACGGGTGGTCTCAAATAATGAAGGCCCGTCCATCTTGGAGAACAGGATAGAATGTTATGCTCATGCTTTTCCATGGCTCTAAAGCGAATATCCTATTTATTGACCACATTGCGAGATGAAGCCGCTTTCAGAAGGTTGTGGATGCATGGGGTGGCGCATGGGCCTTGTCTTGGGGCTTGGTCGCCTCACCCTTGGTTAACTGTAGGCAAAGTAGCACTGTTCGAGGCGTGCTTTGTATGGTTGATTCTGTATAAGTACTCATATAGCTTTCAGCTATGGTTGTTAAGTGCCCCTGCTGGTCTCAGTTAAGGTTGGTAAGTACTTTGTAACACCCTGGATTTTGCCCTTTTCTTTGTCTAATGATTTTCTTGGATTTACTGAGTTGAATTGTTTTTCTGTGGCTATATGGTTCCAAAAACTTGGGAAGATCATGCCTTTTCCTAGGTTTCATAGTGGCTGGTCATGCTCTAAACCATTCCAAGACCCTGTCATTTCTCATCCTAGCCCAAATCCCAATATTCTTTTTATTGGAATATTCCTTTTCTATTTAAGGAATAATTTTTCTTGCCCTAGGTTGTGAAGCAACCTATATTTCTATCAATTACAAAGTTCCCAAATTATTCTCATAAATTGTTTGGGTCATATCTTCCTTAAATATGTCAAAATCCTTCCTTGGCATCATCAAAGATAATTCACAAATATTCCTTTCTCATTCTGCCCTAAGTGGCTTTTTGAGAAGGAAGTGTCATTTATCTTTGCTTGATTGACTCCAAACTTTTTCAACATCTTTTCCTATCCATATTATTGCCCCATGCCAAAATTCAACTTAATTTTCCTAGTGCCCTTTCTTGGACAAGCATCCCACTTATGATTAACCCCTATTGCAAGCATCCGCAACTATAAAAGAAGTAATAAGGTAAACCTAACCATAGCATGAAACATGTGGATCCAAATCAGCCCCTTACGAAGCAACTCATAAACTAGGGTTTAAGCTTCTGTCACTCTAGCAACCCATCATCTACTTATTACTTCCCAATGCCTTCCTCTAGGCCCAAATAATGGTGAAGTGCCATGTAGTCAACGTTCACATAACACCACTAGAGGAGAGACAACATACATCTCATCAAAATATCGAATGAATACCAAATTCACATGACTACTGATAGCAAGACTTCACCCATGTCTTCAGGAACAAACGTAACTACTCACAAAGCATATTCATGTTCATAATTAGAGGAGTATTAATATGCATTAAGGATCTGAACATATGATCTTCCACCAAATAAACCAACTAGCATCAACTACAAGGAGTAATCAACACTACTAGCAACCCACAGGTACCAATCTGAGGTTTTGGTACAAAGATTGGATACAAGAGATGAACTAGGGTTTGAGAGGAAATGGTGCTGGTGAAGATGTTGATGGAGATTGACCCCCTCCCGATGAGAGGATCGTTGGTGATGACGATGGTGATGATTTCCCCTCCCGGAGGGAAGTTTCCCCGGCAGAACAGCTCCGTCGAAGCCCTAGATGGGTTCCGCCAAGGTTCCGCCTCGTGGCGGCGGAATTTTGTCCCGAAAGCTTGCTCATGATTTTTTCCAGGGTAAAAGACTTCATATAGCAGAAGATGGGCACCAGAGAGCTGCCAGGTGGCCCACGAGGCAGGGGGCGCACCCAGGGGTAGGGCGTGCCCCCACCCTCGTGGATGGTGGGTGGCCCCCCTCAGGTATTTCTTTCGCTGAATATTTTTTATTAATTCCCAAAATGACTTTCGTGGAGTTTCACGACTTTTGGAGTTGTGCAGAATAGGTCTCCAATATTTGCTCCTTTTCCAGCCCTGAATCCCAGCTGTCGGCATTCTCCCTCTTAATGTAAACCTTATAAAATAAGAAAGAATAGCCATAAGTATTGTGACATAACGTGTAATAACAGTCCATAATGCAATAAATATTGATATAAAAGCATGATGCAAAATGGACGTATCACACCCCTGTAGGGAAGTTTATATATTCGAATAGCCATGTCCACGTTAACGGACGCTCGCAGTTGTATCCTGATCTACTACAACTAGAACTGGAAACTTGTCACACTAAATGGATATGATGGCTCCGGGATCGCTTTCTCGCAGGGAGTCAAGGAAGGATCTCTGGGCATTGGTGTCGGTGTCAAAACCGGTAGATCTCGGGTAGGGGGGGCCAAGCTATGCGTCTGAGGATCAATAGTAACAATGGAGAAGGGACACAGTGTTTACCCAAGTTCGGGCCCTCTTAATGGAGGTAAACCCCTACTCCCGCTTGATTATATTTGAGGGTATAGGGGTTACAAGAGTTGATCTTCCACGAGATCGATTCGGCTAACCCTAGATAGCTAGCCAAGCAATGTTATTGTGATCCTGCCTCCGATCTAACCCTCCGGTTTAATAGACACCGGAGGAGCTTAGGGTTGTAGGAAGTCGGTTTCACAGAAAATAAAATATCCAGATACCTATATTTGCCATCCACGCACGTGAGAATCCCCACCGGACACGAGAGATAATCTTCTGTCTTGTATCTTGACGGCCCATCAGCCCGGCCCACATCAATAGACCGGACACCCGAGGACCCCCTAGTCCAGGACTCCCACAGTAGCCCCTGAACCTGTCTTCAATGATGATATATTCGGCGCTCAAATTGTGTTCGACATTGCAAGGTAGGTTCCTTAAAGAATACACATCGGCTTTCCTCTGTAAAAGAATTGTATCCAGCTTTTCGCAATAAACACAACCCTTAGCCATGAAGGCATGATATATATAGGGAATAAGAATAGCGTCTTTTATAGACAACTCTTTCGACGAAGCATCAGACTTGACCCTTCGTCATTTTGAACCGTTTTCATGCCCCACGTTCCGTGTTTCGAGGCCACACCTCATTGGCACGTCCTGTCAAAACAGAGATCATGCCCACTTAGTACGGGATTGCATATCAATGATGTTTGGGTAATTCAACCGTTTGCGGCGCACACCTTCGTTGGGAACAGGCGAGATTCAAGGCACGAGTGGGGGCGGCTGGTATTTTTACTGCCTATAAGAGGGCAAGGGACCCCCACTTTCCTCCCCACGCCTTCACATCTCCTCAGTCTTCAAATCTCCCAAGCTCTCTGCGCTCGCAAAGTCTCCGTCTTTCTCACCACCACCACCACCTCCTACTCCGACCATGGCCGGAGCTGGCTCCAAAGGCAAGTTGGGGCCCTCCTCCGTGATGGAGGAGAACATAGCAGATCTCCAGAGTGCGGGGTACCTCACCGCCGATATCAAGCACCACCTTCCCTCTGAAGGTCAAGTCCTTCCCACTCTAGAGCCCGACGAACAGGTCGTCTTCCTTCCTCATTTCCTTAGACGGTTAGGTTTCTCACTCCACCCATTCGTCCGCGGACTTATGTACTATTACGGGATAGATTTCCATGATCTAGCCCCGAACTCATTTCTTCACATATCGACATTCATAGTCGTGTGTGAGGCTCTCCTCCGCATCCGCCCACACTTCGGCTTATGGCTCAAGGTCTTCAACGTGAAGCCGAAGGTGGTCGACAGGCAACACGCGGACTGCGGCGGAACTATGATTAGCAAGCTATCGAACACCACTTGTCCAAAGGGGGCCTTCATGGAGACCATGAAGATCTAGCAACATGAGTGGTTCTACATCACCGAGCCATGCCGCCCTAACTGGGCGGCCATTCCGGAGTTCAGATCTGGACCCCCCATGAGGCTCACCTCCTGGAATGAGAAGGGCATCGACTGGGGGTCCTAAACGGAGGTGCTGGCACTGCAGACGCGCATCACCAACGTGCTGGGAAAGAATGTTGGTCTAACCAACATGGTTTAGATCATGATTTTTCACCGCATTCTCCCCTGCCAGCGCCGGGCTTCCCCTATGAGGGAATTCAAGCCGGAGGATCCACAGACGCTACAACACTTCTTCGGTGCTACGCACGAGGGGATGTGGAAGCTGCTTTTTAAGGCGCAAAAGGGCAGTTAGCCCATGGAGACCAAAGACATCGGCATCAACGTCGCGTATCCGGCCTCTCTAGTAAGTATTCGATATCCCCATAGACATATCTAGTCACATGTATATATACATGTATTCGGTCTATGCCGAACTCATCAACCCGTCTTTCGTTGTAGGGTTGGACCAAGGAGTCGGAGCGGATCAAGTGTCCGGCTCCACTGCCCGAAAACCCAGTCACTCCTCAGCTAGAGAAGATGCTGGTTCCAGCGCCTTATCAGCTGCCGGAGAAGAAGGCCAAGAAAAAGAGCAAGGAGCCCAAGAATGGGCCCCGCCGCAAGGGCCCTCCAACAACAGTGTCCGGAGAGGCCGAGCCCGTCCCCTCTTGTGAGGAAGACGAGGACGAAGAATAGGAGGAGATGGATGATGAGGAGGTGGAGAGCGGCTCCCCTCTCAAGACGAGGAGGGGGAAAAGCATGGCCCCCGAGAACTTGGAGGGGGCAACACCAAAGAATGGACGAGTGGTCCTCTCGGCAGTTCGGACACAGAGTTCGAACACAGTCCGGGGTGGGTCCAAAGGGAGAAGCCCCTGGCCAAGACGTAAGTATTAGAAACTCACTCGTTCAATTATCTTTTTAATCTGACTTTGTCATGCTCAACCTCCTTCATACTTTGTAGCCCCCCGCGCGAGATCCCGGTCCCCTCTTCTTCAACGGGGAACTCTTTAGCCCCTGAGGAGGCAGAGAGTGATGGCCCATCTCGCGCCCTCTCTCCCCCCGCCATGGAGGACACCGAGGTGTCATCCCAAAGGCCATCTCCTGGACGGGGAGGGGCGGACGAAACAGTCTGGAAGGTGCCCAAGGACACCACCTCGGGCGTTGTAGAGCGGGGCACGACGATCCCCACAACCATCAAGGGTGGAGGACTTCAGCAGTCCGGGCCCTCAACGAATACCATCCTGGAGACCAGTACGGTACCGGGTTCGGATCAACATCCCCCTTCGAAGGAGGGCGAAGGAGCAAGAGCTCCGTCAGCGGCCTCTGTCAATCCGGAGGCCGCTGACAGTATGCGGGAGGCACTGGTACATGCCTCCATTGTAGAGGAACACCGCACCCTTATGGGCGTGGCTATGGAGAAGGTTTAGTCCGCGAAAAGCGGACTGACCGAAGCCTTCCATAGCCTACTGTCAGGCTTCAAGGTAAGCGGCTTAATATTCTTCATGAGTATTCTATATATATATATATTTGTGTGTGTGTGTGTGTGTGTGTGTGTGTGTGTGTGTGTGTGTGTGGCGATGCCCATGTGTAGACAGTAGCCCCTGGGACTCTGTCCGGATTAGAACAATCCGAACAGAGGATCATTAACAGGTATATCATGCACTGTTTGTTATATTTGACAGGCTTCGAAGCTGGCGGCTACTACCCAGGCCGCGGAAATTGTCGAGCTCAATCGGAAGCTCTGGCTATCTGCTGAGGAACTCGACTGTACCAATAAGAGGTTCGACGAAACCCAAGGTATGCGGTATTTCAGTATATCCGGAAATTCTATTCATGTGTAGTTGGTTTGAAACTGACTAAGATGTTATGAATATACTCGCAGTTGGCACAACCGAGGTCGAGTACCTCAAAAGCGCCCTTGCCAAATCCAAGAAGGAGGCATAGGCGAGCAAGGTGGCTGCAGACAGGGCGGCCAAGGCTCTAGAGGAAGAGCAAACCACCTGCCAAAAACACGAGGTGCGGGTGGAGGAAATAGAGCAGGAGCTCAAGGACGCCATCGCAAGGTGTGAGTCCTTGGAGCAGAAGAGTTCAGAGCAAGCCTCTGAACTCACCAAAGCTCTCGAGAGTCTGAAGGAGGCCCGGGTTGATGCCCAGGGCGCTCGCCAGGAGATACAAGAGGCGAAGCAGATTACGGCTGGTAAGGCCTTTATCATGCAGAGTAGATATAGTAGTAAGAGATATATTTTACTGTCCAGAGTTTGGAGTTCTCCAGGCGCCTTTGCTGATCTGCCGAGGAGCATTGCGGATGCCGCCACATTCTTCCGAGCCGAAGAGGGGAGCTCGACGGAGAAGTTATTCTGGTCGCAGTACCTTGTGCCGGAACTTCCCGTGGCCCTGAGCGACTAGCTGAAGTAGTTGTCCGAGCTGCACAGGGTGGCCGGACTGGCCATGAAGGATGTTAGAATCCGCTTGTGGCCGAACGATCCCATCCCTAATAGTCACTTCGGACTCATGCAGTGGCTAGTGGAGTGATGTCTACTACACAACCTTCTTCTTGTAGACGTTGTTGGGCCTCCAAGTGCAGAGGGATGTAGGACAGTAGCAAATTTCCCTCAAGTGGATGACCTAAGGTTTATCAATCCTTGGGAGGCATAGGATGAAGAAGGTCTCTCTCAAACAACCCTGCAAACAAATAACAAAGAGTCTCTTATGTCCCCAACAGACCCAATACAATGGTAAATTGTATAGGTGCACTAGTTCGGCAAAGAGATGGTGACACAAGTCCAATATGGATGGTAGATATAGGTTTTTGTAACCTGAAATTATAAAAACAGCAAGGTGACAAGTGGTAAAAGAGAGCACAAATGGTATTGCAATGCTTCAAAACAAAGCCTAGGGTTCATACTTTCACTAGTGCAAGTTCTCTCAACAATAATAACATAATTAGATCATATAACTATCCCTCAACATGCAACAAAGAGTCATTGCAAAGTCACTAATAGCGGAGAACAAACGAAGAGATTATTGTAGGGTACAAAACCACCTCAAAGTTAGTCTTTCCGATCAATCCATTGGGCTATTCCTATAAGTGTCATAAATAGCCCTAGAGTTCATAGTAAAATAAGACACAAATCAACCAAAACCCTAATGTCATCTAGATACTCCAATGTCACCTCAAGTATCCGTGGGTATAATTATATGGTATGCATCACACAATCTCAGATTCATCTATTCAACCAACACAAAGAACTTCAAAGAGTGCCCCAAAGTTTCTACCAAAGAGTCAAGACAAATACGTGTGCCAACCCCTATGCATAGATTCCCAAGGTCACGGAACCCGCAAGTTGATCACCAAAACATACATCAAGTGAATCAATAGAATACCCCATTGTCACCACGGGTATCCCATGCAAGACATACATCAAGTGTTCTCAAATCCTTAAAGACTCAATCTGATAAGATAACTTCAAAGGGAAAACTCAATCCATTACAAGAAGGTAGAGGGCAGAAACATCATAAGATCCAACTATAATAGCAAAGCTCGCGATACATCAAGATCGTGCCAAATCAAGAACACGAGAGAGAGAGAGAGAGAGAGAGCGAGAGATCAAACACATAGCTACTGGTACATACCCTCAGCCCCGAGGGTGAGCTACTCCCTCCTCGTCATGGAGAGCGCCGGGATGATGAAGATGGCCACCGGTGATGGATCCCCCCTCTGGCAGGGTGCCGGAACAGGGTCCCGATTGGTTTTTGGTGGCATAGGGGTGCGCCCCAGGGGGGTGGGGCGCCCTCCACCCTCGTGGGGCCCATGTGACTCCCCTCCGATAACTTTTTATTCCAGTATTTTTTATATTTTCCATAAAAAATCTCCATTGATTTTTAGCGCATTCCGAGAACTTTTATTTCTGCACAAAAACAACAACACGATAGTTCCGCTGAAAACAACGTCAGTCCGGGTTAGTTCTAATCAAATCATAATAAAATCACGTAAAAATATTGTAAACATGGCATGAATACATCAAAAATTATAGATACGTTGGAGACATATCAAGCATCCCCAAGCTTAATTCCTGCTCGTCCTCGAGTAGGTAAATGATAAAAATAGAATTTTTGATGTGGAATGCTACCTAACATATTTATCAATGCAATTCTTCTTATTATGGCATGAATGTTTAGATCCATAAGATTCAAAACAAAAGTTTAATATTGACATAAAAACTATAATACTTCAAGCGTACTAACAAAGCAATCATGTCTTCTCAAAATAACATGGCCAAAGAAAGCTATCCCTACAAAATCATATAGTCTGGCTATGCTCTATCTTCATCACACAAAGTATTTAATCATGCACAACCCCGATGACAAGCCAAGCAATTGTTTCATACTTTTAATGTTCTCAAACCTTTTCAATCTTTACGCAATACATGAGCATGAGCCATGGATATAACACTATAGGTGGAATAGAATGGTGGTTGTGACGAAGACAAAAAGGAGAATATATTCTCACATCAACTAGGCGTATCAACGGGCTATGGAGATGTCCATCAATAGATATCAATGTAAGTGAGTAGCGATTGCCATGCAACGGATGCACTAGAGCTATAAGTGTATGAAAGCTCAAAAAGAAACTAAATGGGGGCGCATCCAACTTGCTTGCTCACGAAGACCTAGGGCATTTTGAGGAAGCCCATCATTGGAATATACAAGCCAAGTTCTATAATGAAGAGTTCCGACTATTATATGAAAGTGACAAACCAAGAGACTCTCTATCATGAAGATCATGGTGCTACTTTGAAGCACAAGTGTGGTAAAAGGATAGTAGCATTGCCCCTTCTCTCTTTTTCTCTCATTTTTTTGTTATGGGCCTTCTCTTTTTTTGGCCTCTATTTTTATTTTATTTCTTTATTTTCATCTGGAGTCTCATCTCGACTTGTGGGGGAATCATAGTCTCCATCATACTTTCCTCACTGGGACAATGCTCTAATAATGAAGATCATCACACTTCTATTTACTTACAACTCAAGAATTACAACTCGATACTTAGAACAAAATATGACTCTATATGAAAGCCTCCAGTGGTGTACCGGGATGTACAATGATTCAAGAGTGACATGTATGAAAAAATTATGAAAGGTGGCTTTGCCACAAATACGATGTCAACTACATGATCATGCAAAGCAATATGACAATGATGAAGTGTGTCATAATAAACAGAATGGTGGAAAGTTGCATGTCAATATATCTCGGAATGGTTATGGAAATGCCATAATAGGTAGGTATAGTGTCTGTTTTGAGGAAGGTAATGGTGGGTGTATGGTACCGGTGAAAGT
This sequence comes from Triticum dicoccoides, assembly GCF_002162155.2. NCBI lineage: Eukaryota > Viridiplantae > Streptophyta > Magnoliopsida > Poales > Poaceae > Triticum > Triticum dicoccoides. The sequence goes on from NC_041385.1 coordinate 244,923,313, forward strand.
TGTGCGGTACTAGAGAGGCTAGCAATGGTGGAAGGGTGAGAGTGCGTATAATCCATGGACTCAACATTAGTCATAAAGAACTCACATACTTATTGCAAAAATCTATTAGTTATCGAAACGAAGTACTACGTGCATGCTCCTAGGGGGATAGATTGGTAGGAAAAGACCATCGCTCGTCCCTGAACGCCACTCATAAGGAAGACAATCAATAAATAAATCATGCTCCAACTTTATCACATAACGGTTCACCATACGTGCATGCTACGGGAATCACAAACTTTAACACAAGTATTCCTCAAATTCAGAATTACTCCACTAGCATGACTCTAATATCACCATCCTCATATCTCAAAACAATCATAAAGAATCAAATTTCTCATAGTATTCAATGCACTTTATATGAAAGTTTTTATTATATCCCTGTTGGATGCCCATCTTATTAGGACTAAATTTATAACCCAAGAAAATTACCATGCTCTTCTAAATACTCTCAAAATAATATAAGTGAATCATGAGAGTTCATTAATTTCTATAAAATAAAACTACCATCATCCTCTAAAAAGATATAAGTGAAGCACTAGCACAAATGACAAACTACTCCAAAAGATATAAGTGAAGATCAATGAGTAGTTGAATAATTATGTAACTATGTGAAGAATCTCTAACATTTAAGAATTTTAGATCTTGTGATATTATTCAAACATCAGGCAAAACAAAATAAAACAAAATGAAGCTCCAATTAAAACACATATCATGTGGTGAATAAAAATATAGCTCCAAGTAAAGTTACCAATGAACGAAGACGAAAGAGGGGATGCCATCCGGGGCATCCCCAAGCTTAGGCTCTTAGTTGTCCTTGAATATTGCCTTGGGGTGCCTTGTGCATCCCCAAGCTTAGGCTCTTGCCACTCCTTATTCCATAGTCCATCAAATCTTTACCCAAAACTTGGAAACTTCACAACACAAAACTCGACAGAAAACTCGTAAGCTCCGTTAGTATAAGAAAATAAATCACCACTTTTGCTACTGTTGTGAACTTATTATAAATTCATATTGGTGTAATATCTACTGTATTCCAACTTCTCTATGGTTGATACCCTCCGATACTACTCATAGATTCATCAAAATAAGCAAACAACACATAGAAAACAGAATCTGTCAAAAACAGAACAGTCTGTAGTAATCTGTAACTATCAAATACTTATGTAACTCCAAAAATTCTGAAATAAATTGTTGGACGTGAGGAATTTTTCTATTAATCTTCTGAAAAAAGAATCAACTTAAAAGAACTCTTCTGTAAAAAATGAAAGCTAATCTCGTGAGCGCAAAATTTCTGTTTTTTACTGCAAGATCGCATTAACTTTCACCCAAGTCTTCCCAAAGATTCTACTTGGCAATTTATTGAAACAAAAGCTATAAAACATGATTACTATAGTATATTAATCATGTGGACACAAAAAAACAGTAGGGGTAAATGTTGGGTTGTCTCCCAACAAGCACTATTCTTTAATGCCTTTCTAGCTAGGCATGATGATTTCAAAGATGCTCACATAAAAGATAAGAATTGAAACATAATGGGAGCATCATGAAGAATATGGCTAGCACATTTAAGTCTAACCCACTTCCTATGCCTAGGGATTTTGTGAGCACACAACTTATGGGAACAAGAATCAACTAGCATAGGAAAGCAAAATAAGCATAGCTTCAAGATTTTCAAGACATAGAGAGGAAACTTGATATTGTTGCAATTTCTACAAGCGCTAACCTCCCCGTCAACGGCGCTAGAAAATAGCTTGATGTCTACTACACAACCTTCTTCTTGTAGACGTTGTTGGGCCTCCAAGTGCAGCGGTTTGTAGGACAGTAGCAAATTTCCCTCAAGTGGATGACCTGAGGTTTATCAATCCGTGGGAGGTGTAGGATGAAGATGGTCTGTCTCAAACAACCCTGCAAACAAATAACAAAGAGTCTCTTATGTCCCCAACACACCCAATACAACGGTAAATTGTATAGGTGCACTAGTTTGGCAAAGAGATGGTGATACAAGTCCAATATGGATGGTAGATACAGGTTTTTGTATTCTGAGATTATAAAAACAACAAGGTAACAAGTGATAAAAGTGAGCACAAACGGTATTGCAATGCTTCGAAACAAGGCCTAAGGTTCATACTTTCACTAGTGCAAGTTCTCTCAACAATAATAACATAACTAGATCATATAACTATCCCTCAACCTGCAACAAAGAGTCACTGCAAAGTCACTAATAGCGGAGAACAAACGAAGAGATTATTGTAGGGTACGAAACCACCTCAAAGTTACTCTTTCCGATCAATCCATTGGGCTATTCCTATAAGTGTCACAAATAGCCCTAGAGTTCGTAGTAAAATAACACCTTCAGACACAAATAAACCAAAACCTTAATGTCACCTAGATACTCCAATGTCACCTCAAGTATCCGTGGGTATGATTATACAATATGCATCACACAATCTCAGATTCATCTATTCAACCAACACAAAGAACTTCAAAGAGTGCCCCAAAGTTTCTTCCGGAGAGTCAATACGAAAATGTGTGCCAACCCCTATGCATAGATTCCCAAGGTCACGGAACCCGCAAGTTGATCACCAAAACATACATCAAAGTGAATCAATAGAATACCCCATTGTCACCACGGGTATCCCACGCAAAACATACATCAAGTGTTCTCAAGTCCTTAAAGACTCAATCCGATAAGATAACTTCAAAGGGACAACTCAATCCATTACAAGAAGGTAGAGGGGGAGAAACATCATAAGATCCAACTATAATAGCAAAGCTCGCGATACCAAGATCATGCCAAATCAAGAAAATGAGAGAGAGAGAGAGAGAGAGAGAGAGAGAGAGATCAAACACATAGCTACTGGTACATACCCTTAGCCCCGAGGGTGAACTACTCCCTCCTCATCATGGAGAGCGCCGGGATGATGAAGATGGCCACCGGTGATGGATCCCCCCTCCGGTAGGGTGCCGGAACAGGGTCCTGATTGGTTTTGGTGGCTATAGAGGCTTGCGGCGGTGGAACTCCCGATCTAGGTTATGTTCTAGAGGTCTGGAGATTTATAGGAGAGGTTAGCGCTGAGAACGAGTCAGGGGGCCCCATAGAGAGTCCACGAGGCACAGGGGCGTGCCCCAGGGGGTGGGGGCACCCTCCACCCTCGTGGGGCCCACGGGACTCCCCTCCGATAACTTTTCGTTCCGGTATTTTTTATATTTTCCAAAAAAATATCTCCGTTGATTTTCAGCGCATTCCGAGAACTTTTATTTCTGCACAAAACAACACCACGGTAGTTCTGCTAAAAACAGCGTCAGTTCAGGTTAGTTCTAATCAAATCATACCAAAATCATGTAAAAATATTGTAAACATGGCATGAATACATCAAAAATTATAGATACGTTGGAGACGTATCAAACATCCCCAAGCTTATTTCCTGCTCGTCCTCGAGTAGGTAAATGATAAAAACAGAATTTTTGATGTGGAATGCTACCTAACATATTTATCAATGCAATTCTTCTTATTATGGCATGAATGTACAGATCCATAAGATACAAAACAAAAGTTTAATATTGACATAAAAACGATAATACTTCAAGCATACTAACAAGGCAATCGTGTCTTCTCAAAATAACATGGCCAAAGAAAGCTATCCCTACAAAATCATATAGTCTGGCTATGCTCTATCTTCATCACACAAAATATTTAATCATGCACAACCCCGATGACAAGCCAAGCAATTGTTTCATACTTTTAATGTTCTGAAACCTTTTCAATCTTCACGCAATGCATGAGCGTGAGCCATGGATATAGCACTATAGGTGGAATAGAATGGTGGTTGTGAAGACGACAAAAAGTATAAGATAGTCTCACATCGACTAGGCGTATCAACGGTCTATGGAGATGCCCATCAATAGATATCAATGTGAGTGAGTAGGGATTGCCATGCAACGGATGCACTAGAGCTATAAGTATGAAAGCTCAAAAAGAAACTAAGTGGGTGTGCATCCAACTTGCTTGCTCATGAAGACCTAGGGCATTTTGAGGAAGCCCATCATTGGAATATACAAGCCAAGTTCTATAATGAAGAATTCCCACTAGTATATGAAAGTGATAAAACAAGAGACTCTCTATCATGAAGATCATGGTGCTACTTTGAATCACAAGTGTTGTAAAAGGATAGTAGCATTACCCCTTCTCTCTTTTTCTCTCATTTTTTTGTTTTGGGCCTTCTCTTTTTGGGCCTAGTTTTTTTAATTTATATATTTATTTTTCGTGTGGAGTCTCATCCCGACTTGTGGGAGAATCATAGTCTCCACCATCCTTTCCTCATTGGGACAATGCTCTAATAATGAAGATCATCACACTTTTATTTACTTACAACTCAAGAATTACAACTCGATACTTAGAACAAAATATGACTCTATATGAATGCCTCTGGCGGTGTACCGGGATGTGCAATGATTCAAGAGTGACATGTATGAAAAAATTATGAAAGGTGGCATTGCCACAAATACGATGTCAACTACATGATCATGCAAAGCAATATGACAACGATGAAGCGTGTCATAATAAATGGAACAGTTGAAAGTTGCATGGCAATATATCTCAGAATGGCTATGGAAATGCCATAATAGGTAGGTATGGTGGCTGTTTTGAGGAAGGGAATGGTGGGTGTATGGTACTGGAGAAAGTTGTGCGGTACTAGAGAGGCTAGCAATGGTCGAAGGGTGAGAGTGCGTACAATCCATGGACTCAACATTAGTCATAAAGAACTCACATACTTACTGCAAAAATTTATTAGTTATCAAAACGAAGTACTACACGCATGCTCCTAGGGGGATAGATTGGTAGGAAAAGACCATCTCTCATCCCCGACCGCCACTCATAAGGAAGACAGTCAATAAATAAATCATACTCCAACTTCATCACATAACGGTTCACCATATGTGCATGCTATGGGAATCACAAACTTTAACACAAGTATTCCTCAAATTTAGAATTACTCCACTAGCATGACTCTAATATCACCATCCTCACATCTCAAAACAATCATAAAGAATCAAACTTCTCATAGTATTCAATGCACTTTATATGAATTTTTTATTATATCCCTCTTGGATGCCCATCTTATTAGGACTAAATTTATAACCCAAGAAAATTACCATGCTGTTCTAAAGACTTTCAAAATAATATAAGTGAAGCATGAGAGTTCATTAATTTCTATAAAATAAAACTACCATCGTGCTCTAAAAAGATATAAGTGAAGCACTAGAGCAAATGACGAACTACTCCAAAAGATATAAGTGAAAATCAATGAGTAGTTGAATAATTATGTAACTATGTGAAGAATCTCTAACATTTAAGAATTTCAGACCCCATGTAGATATTACAGGGGTGTTCATGATCGCATGACCGCACTTAATCTAACGTCTTGGTCCAATGTAGGAGGCGTCTTGCAAAGTGAACTAGGCAATCAGACTATGCGGCTTTAGTACTTTCACTTAGCCATAAGAGTCCATTGGTGGCGCTAAGTACTAGCCCCTTGTTGCATGATCGGCGAGCCGGAGTCGGCGCCTTTGCAACACGACTGGTCAAAAACCCAACCCCTCGTATGACACGGCATGAATCACGAGCGATTTGTAGTGTAACACTAAGTCGTTGGATCGCTGACCCGCTCTCGCTTATCATGACAGTCAGTTTTCGGCTTTCTCTACTGAGGTACTTGACCGAACAAACCAGAAATACAATCGCAGTAGTTCTCCCTTTCCTACCTTAGCCGAACTTGCGGAAGTTAAAGGTGGCAAACACAGGAGCCGGGCAAGTCAACTATAGACCAAAGACATGATTCGGAGCAGATGCATATAATGCAATATCCCCTAGTATGAGGACCATGTGGGTGTTCAGACTTAATAATTTAGCGGGGCCGGATACAGCCCCTAGTATGAGGACCATGTCGAACCACGTGTGTCAGTCTAACATAAGGAATAGCGCAGATGGCAAGGAAAAAATCTAACACCCAACCAAAAAGGTGGTGATCATCTGTGCCCTTTATATCTTTATTGATATTTCTATGACAGACAATTTCGTGCAATACTAAGGTCATATTACATGCCCAAAAAAGAAAAAAATTTACATAAGGGAAAGTCTCACACAGGGCCTAAAAAACCATAGTTTGGAAAAGGAACTCCAATGATGCCCTATCGCACGTCTGCGCCTTTCCTCCTTGGTAGTGAGTCCTTTGAGAGGAGCTTTGATGGTTGGGACATGCTAGCCTTAAAAGGATCTCCTGCGACAACCATCTTGTAAGTAGGGCTCTCGATGACCTTCGTTAAAACCAAGAGGGTGTATGCGGTCCATTTATGGTCAAGCCGTGTAAGGGACCTATTCCGCAGCGTGCCTCCGGCGTCACCCATGGTATTTTTAGTGCGTAATTGTGTATGCGCGGTACATGAGCCTAACCTGGTGGGGCGATCGGTGGAGGCCGAACTGCTAATCAGTGTCCGGATCCGCTGATTTACGCACGGACTGGACTCGTTTGGATACGTCATTGGCTTTATTGGCCTCTGAACTGCTTGGCTTGATAAGGCCACTATACACTTCGGCTGCAAGGGCCGCGGTGTGTTCTTCAGTACGGAGTGAGCGCTCCATATTACCATTGACTGTAATAACGCCACGAGGTCCGAGCATTTTGAGCTTCAAGTAAGCATAATGCGGGACTGCGTTAAAGCGGGCGAAGGCAGTTCGTCCGAGCAGCGCATAGTAACCACAACGGAAAGGGACGATGTCGAAGATTAACTCTTCGCTACAAAAGTTATCTGGGGAGCCGAATACTACCTCCATTGTGATTGAGCCCGTACAACAGGCCTCCACTCCTGGTATCACACATTTAAAGGTAGTGTTACTAGGCTTGATTCGTGATGGGTCGATCCCCATCTTACGAACGGTATCTTGATAGATCAAGTTGAGAATGCTTCCTCCATCCATAAGGACTCTAGTGAGGTGGTACCCGTCAATGATTGGATCAAGAACCAGGGCGGCCGAACCCCCATGACGGATACTAGTTGGGTGGTGTCGGTGTCAAAACCGGCGGATCTCGGGTAGGGGGTCCCGATCTGTGCGTCAAGGCTGATGGTAACAAGAAGTAAGGGACACAGATGTTTACCCAGGTTCAGGCCCTCTTGATGGAGGTAAAACCCTACTTCCTGCTTGATTAATATTGATGATATGGGTAGTACAAGAGTAGATCTACCACGAGATCGTAGAGGCTAAACCCTAAGAGCTAGCCTATGATGGTATGAGTGCAATTGTGATCGGCCTTCTAAGGACCAACCTCTCCGGTTTATATAGACACCGGAGAGGGCTAGGGTTTACATGGAGTCGGTTACAAGGAAGGAAATATAATATCCGGGTCGCCAAGCTTGCCTTCCACGCCAAGGAAAGTCCCATCCGGACATGGGCCGAAGTCTTGAGTCTTGTATCTTCACGTTTCAATAGTCCGGACGTTGTACACAGTCCGGCTGTCCGGATACCCCCTAATCCAGGATTCCCTCAGTAGCCCCTGAACCAGGCTTCAATGACGATGAGTCCGGCGCGCAGTATTGTCTTTGGCATTGTAAGGCGGGTTCCTCCTCCGAATACTCCAAAGCGGTTATCGAATACGTAGACCGTGTCCGTATCCGCAAGATGTATGGTATAGATCTGATTTGCTGGCAATCTTCGTGCGTCGTCCCCTTGTATCGTGGCTCGGTCCAATGTGAACCGACGTTTCCTACCTCACAATGACTCGCGTTACGAGTCAGTTTTATTGGCACGTCCCGTCGAGGCAGAGATTGTGTCCCTCTTATTACGGGATTTTCCATCAATATGAGCGTGCGTGACCCCACGACGACCGTTGGTATAACCCCGTGTGTTTTTAGATAAGCCTCAAACGGTCTCACCGGGGACTCTTGATATTCACCCTCTTTATAAAGGGGTCGAGACTTACGCCTCTTGCTTCACCTTCATCGCGCCTTCCTGCACCTCGAGTTCTAGCACCCAAAACCTAAGCTCCACCCCTCCGGAATCCACCAGTATGTCCGGATCTGATCCTCAAGTCCGGTGGGTCGCCTCCTCGATCGAGGAGGAGGACATTGTGAAGCTTAGGGAGGTCGGATACCTAACCGCAGATATCCAGCACAGGCTTCCCGCTACGGGGCAAGTCATCCCCATGCCAGAGCCCAATGAGTGTGTTGTTTTTGTCCCACACTTCCTCCATGGTTTGGGTTTCACCCTCCACCCTTTCGTGAGGGGGCTCATGTTCTATTATGGGCTGGATTTTCATGAACTGGCTCCAGATGCCATCCTCCATATCTCGTCGTTCATTATCGTGTGCGAGGCTTTTCTCCATGTCACGCCACACTTTGGTTTATGGCTCACGACCTTCAATGTGAAGCCGAAGATGATCGAGGGACGACACGTGGAGTGTGGAGGTGCCGTAATAAGCAGAAATGCCGATGCCCCATGGCCGAAGGGTTCTTTCCCGGAAGTATCTGACGTATGGCAACGGAGGTGGTTTTATGCCCAGGCCCCAAGGGGCACAAACTGGGTAGTTGCCCCTGAGTTCCGCTCAGGCCCCCCGTCGCAGTTGGCGTCCTGGACAAACGTAGGATGTAATTTGGGGCCCGCAAGCGACATACCAATACTACAGAACCGCATTCGGGAGCTTCTCGAGAGGAATATCAACCTTGTCAGCGTAATGCAAGTGATGTTAATCCGGCGGATGTTGCCGTGCCAGCGCCGGCCTCTTCGGATGTGGGAATTCAATCCGGAGGGTCCGCGGACTGTGAAGCACTTCTTCGGCTTAAAGCTCGAAGAGATGTGTAAATTATTCTTCGGACGTAAGGTATGTGTCCGGATACCACCGAGGATGCGGGCCTAAGCTGCAACCGCCTAGATACTCAAGTAAGTGGCCTTGATACTGGACCCCCTATTTTGTATTTGTCATACTTGTTTATTCTGAACATCATCCGCGTCCAGGAATGGCTCAGCAAGGCGGAGAGAATCAGGTGTCCGGCACCACTTCCCGAAGGCTCGCCCGCCCCTACCGTGGCCAAGATGCTCGACCGGGTACTCAGCCGAATGCCCTCAGGGAAGGACGAGAAATCCAAACCCCACATACTACGCATCCGAACCGGGGATAATCGGGGAGGAGAGGTCGAGGCCACCTCCCCACACGGGAAGAAGAGGGCCGCCTCCGAAGATTTGGAGGCAGAGATGCCCAAATTAGGGAAAAAGGGATCCCCAGGGGTCCTTGCCCGGACAGGCACCCTCACCACGTCATGCCCTCGAACGGGCCAACCCTCCAACGAGTTGTAAGTCAATCATTAACTTAAAGGTACTGTATTTCTCCTGGATCAATGACCAGGACTCAACTTTTTGCAGTTCGGCTGGCAGCTCTTCTCAACAGGGATCGTCTTCGGGCGACCTTCCTCCAGAGATGATGGAGAGAGGGACCCCACCCGCCTCTCCAGTTCTTGACGCGGGCGACACCGAGGTGTCGTCACAAAGGAGCCCGGATCCGCCAGGGCCGGAAGCCAACACGTCAGCCGCCCTAAGTCCAGACGTACTGACGGGCTTACTGGAGCGAGCTGCGCTCTCGGAGGAGCACCGCTCAATAATGAGCGCGGTGCTCAAGAAGATTTCATCCGCTACAAGCGGTTTGAATGAAGCATTCACAAGCCTGCTCAGAGGCTTCGAGGTATGTAATGGAGATCTCACTATTTCTTTGGTTGTAAGGCACACGCTAGGTGTGCTCCATATAGATAGCAGCCCCTGAGACTCTGGTTGCCCGCCCTAGGCGGTAAACGGGGGATCATAAACCAATGATAGTGGTGTAAATGTGTGCATGTACCTGTGGGTTCGGCCGCCGGCCCGTCCGTTGAAGCTGCCGATATCGAGGAAAATTGGGTCGATCGATGCCGATATTACTCTGATGAATGAGCGGCTGGATACCTCACAAGGTATGTGCCCTGTCTCCCATTGCATAGGAAAACATTAAGGTGGTATGTATTAATATGTTTTGTTCGGACTGCAGATGGTGCTGCTGCCGTGGAGGCCCCGAGGGCTGAACTTGCTCTATCCAAGGAACAAGCTCGGGTGAGCAATGCGGCTGCCCTAAGGGCGGCCGAGGAATTGAGAGCCGAACAAGCTGCTCATCGCCGAAGCGAGGAAAAGATAGCCGAAATGGCTATCGAGTTAAAACATGCCGCTGACCGGTATGAGCTCCTGAAGAAGGAGCATGAAGATAAATTGGCTGACCTGAGCAAGGCGCTGAATGCCACCAAGTAAATATGGACCGAGCTCAGGGGTGCGCGGGAGGAGCTTCGACAGGCCGGTGAAATAGCGGCTGGGGGCTCCTATTTACTGCGGACGAAATTTTTTGATCCGAAGTACGCTCCCCTGGATGGACGCTGGAGTCCGGTGGACGCATATGCAAATTTGGCGAAGAGTACGGCTGACGCTGCCGACTTCTTCAAAGGTCAAGGTGACAAGGAAGTGGAGAAGCTTTTTTGGTCGCAATTCCATGCCCCCCCTCGTCCGCTGCCACTGAGTGACAAGATGGCTGCTGTAGCGGAGCTTCACAGGCTGTCCGGGCTTGCAATGCGGTCTGTAATAGACCATCTTTGGCCGAAGGAGCCCAAGCCGGACAACTACTTTGGTTTAGTGCAACAGTTCCTTGGGGCCGTGCCCCGGATCGATACCATGAGGAGGTCGGCACGCATAGAGGGTGCGCGGATGGCCCTTGCACGCGTTAAAGCGTATTGGACGGATATGGATGCCACTATGATAGTGTTTCAAGATCCGGTAGGGGGTCAACATCCGGCCGGGCACTACTTGGCGCAAGTCACGGAGGGTGCCCGCCTGATAGAGGTGCAGTGCCCGAAGGATCTCCTCTTCGAGTGATGATTCGAATTATTGTAAAAACATTTTGATTAGAAGGTTATATGTATAATTTGTTTCTGAAAATATGAATGTGTCCCCTGTGCTGCGTATATAT
>NC_041385.1:244934673-244974952 GCF_002162155.2 Triticum dicoccoides
TGTGTGTGTAATCCGAAAGATAGCAGTCGTTGGCTTCAGCCCCCACGCATACAATGCGGGGGTGTTCGCAAAAAATGCGCCTGATCACTCTTTATCCAACGTCTTGGTCCGGCAAGGAGGTGATCGCACGTCGAACTAGGCAACCGGACTATATAGCTGTAACACTTTCGCTTAGCCGCGGGATTCTAATATTGGGGCTACTATGTAGCCCCTGGTACCATCGCGTGCATCCGAATACGGGCGCGTATGTACCTGGCCAGGAAATGGCCCTTTGTTAAGGCGGAGGAATCCTAGAGATTCCGGTGAGTCATCGAGTGGTTGATCAGTCTCTCGCTGTATCATGACGGTCAGTTTTCGGCTTTCTCTACTGAGGTGCTCATCCGGAATAACCAGGGCACAATCACAGTAGTTCTCCTTTGGCCACCTTAGCCGATTATAACAGAACGTAAGGCGGCAAACCAAGGAGCCGGGCAATCCCAACATTTCACCAAAGACATGATTCAGAGCTGATGCATATAAGGCCAAACTCGTGACGCCGAACACTCCCGAAGGTATTCAGACTTTCTAACAGATGATGGGCTCAAGAATGCCCATTCATTATAAACCCTGTATGTCCAGGTGCGTGCATTAATCTGTCGTGGCGTAATGCAAAAAAACGGCAGTATCCTCTTTGGGTATGGAGCCCGTGGTATGATGAAACAACAAGAGGCAATAGAAAAGGTTTACACAGGGGATTAATCTAAAAAGAAACCTGTCGGACGGGGCCCTGCTGCATGTCTGCGCCTTTGTCTCCGTTGTGCCGCATCCTGGAAGGGTATCGCGCGAACGTTGTCTGTCGAAAAAAGGATCTCATAGAAGAGTGCAACGTAAGTGTGCGATGGATAGTAGAAAATGTAAAATGCTGGCCTGCCAATAAGGTTGAGCCGAGAGTGTGGGGCTTTATTATTAGCCCCTGGTGTCCGCTATAGGATCACATATACAATTGCCCTGGTTTAATGTGGGCTGCCGGACTCGTCCAACCGTGTCCGTGGTCTTAACGACCTTGTATAATTTTGTTTAGAGGCCGCTTATAGTCCGGCCGCTCGGGCCGTCGCGTACTCCTCTGCGCGTGAAAAGCGCTCCGTTGTTCCATTAACGGTGATGACACCGTGTGGACTGGGCATCTTGAGTGTAAGGTAGCCATAGTGCGGCAATGCTTTGAAGCGGGCGAAGGTTGTTCTTCCAAGCAATGCTTGATAGCTACTTTGGAAGGGTGCGATGATGAAGACTAGTTCTTCGCTTCTGGAGTTGCCTGGAGAACCGAATGTTACTTCCAGTATAACGGAGCCCCTGCTGTAGGCTTCAACGCCTGGTATCACCCCTTCAAAGGTGGCATGAATTTTGCTAATTTTGGATGAGTCTATCCCCATCCCGCGGACAGTGTCCTCATATATTAAATTGAGACTGCTGGCACCGTCCATGAGGACATGAGTGAGATGGTATCCGTCGATTGTTGGGTCAAGCACCAAGGCATTTGATCCTTCGCGCCAAATGCTAGTTCGGCCGTCTAGGTGATCGAAGGTGACCGAAAAAGACATCCAGGGAGTGGGTACGATAGGCTCTATGTCGCGTGCGTCTTTATGGGCGCGTTCGTGCCTTCCCAAGGATGTGCGAGTCGCGTGGATCATGTTCACTGTTTTAACCTCCGGCGGGAATGTTTTCTGTCCCCCAGTGTTCGGTTGGCGAGGTTCATCCTCGTCCTCACTTGGTGTTTCCCTTCCCTTGTGTTCAGAGTTTAGCTTGCCGACCTGCTTGAAGACCCGGCACTCTCTGTGCGTGTGGTTCGCAGGTTTGTCGGGGGTGCCATGAATTTGGCATAGTCTGTCCAGAACTCTGTTCAGACCGGATGGTCCCTCTTTACTGCCTTTGGGTTGCTTATTTTGCTGGTTAGGTCGAGAGCCTCGGAATCCGGCATTAACCGTTATGTTGTCCGGGCTCTCTTCCTTGTTTGGCGTTTGTTTTTATTACGCCGTGGTTTCCCGTTGCCATCCCTAATTTCGGATGTGCTGGGGTCGATGGTGCCTTTACGGGCGAGCCAGCTATCTTCTCCCGCACAAAAGCGGGTCATAAGACTTGTTAGGGCTGCCATTGTCCTTGGCTTTTCTTGGCCGAGGTGTCTGGCGAGCCACTCGTCCCGGATGCTGTGCTTGAATGCCGCTAAGGCTTCGGCGTCCGGACAGTCAACAATTTGATTCTTTTTAGTGAGGAATCTGTTCCAAAGCTTGCGGGCAGACTCTCCGGGTTGTTGGATTATGTGACTTAAATCGTCAGCATTTGGAGGACGGACATAAGTCCCTTGAAAATTGGCCCTGAAAGCGTCCTCTAGTTCTTCCCAGCTCCCGATTGAATTTTCGGGGAGGCTTTTCAACCAGTGTCGGGCCGGTCCCTTTAGTTTGAGGGGAAGGTATTTGATGGCATGAAGGTCATCTCCACGAGCCATGTGTATGTGGAGGATAAAGTCCTCGATCTAGACCCTTGGGTCTGTCGTTCCGTCGTATGCCTCTATGTTTACAGGTTTAAAGCCCTGTGGGAATTCATGGTCATGTACTTCATCAGTAAAGCATAGGGGGTGAGCAGCCCCTCTGTATCTGGACGCGTTGTGGCATGTCGTCGGATGTTGTTGTGTTCGGTGTTTGTTCGAAACTGGTGTTTGGTTGTCATAATTGTTTTGTCGACCATAGTCCTTCGCCGGGGTGTCTCTTTTAGATCCGTAGATGGACCTAGCTGCGCCAGCTTTCTTCTCCAGGTGCTCACGTAGATCGTGGGCGTCTTTGGCAGCTGATTTGTTGCGACTATGAGGTGGTACTCCTGGTCTCTTGGTTGTGTTGTTCTTCGGTGGGACGGCCTCGTCGTTGAATTCTGGCAGTAGCTTGCGTTTTGGGTAGCTCTTTGTATGGCGATCGTCGCATATCTTTCTTCAGTGTCTAGCACTTTGTTCCATCTGTGATTGAGCGTTTCCTGTGCGGCTTTAAGCCATTGCTTCTGCTTCTTCAGACTTCTCGCTGTGGCCATAAGCTTTGTATGAAGGTTCTCTCGTTCCACGCGTTCTTCCGGGACGATGAATGTGTCGTCGTCCAGACTATCTTCTTGTCCTGGGCCGGATTGGTGAACTCGTCTCTCTGGATCGTTTTCCTTGGGCGTATGACCCGGACTATGTTCGGCATGACCTGGTTCGTCCTGCTCCATCGCTGGTTCTGTTTGGTCATCGGGGTTGACCGGAGTATCCATTCTTCTGGCACTCTTGCTGATATTGTTACTGTTGCCGGATTTGGAACGGCGTCTACGCCGTCGCTTTGGCTTTTGCCCAGGGGTGTTATCTTCCGGATCATCGCCGTCGCCTTCCTTGGGCGTATCCACCATGTATATGTCGTGTGGCGAGGCGTGAATCCGGCACCTCATAGATTCTGAGTCCTCTCCTGCATCGTCGTTCAGATCGTCGATGCTTTCGGAGTCGAAGTCCAGCATGTTGGTTAAATCATCAACCGTGGCTATGAAGTGGATGGTGGGTGGGCGACGAATGTCTTCGTCGCCTGCTTCCCACTCGAGCCGGATATAGTTCGGCCCGAGATTCTCTGTCAAAGAGAGGGTTCTGAATGAGTTTAGTAAGTCGCCGAAGGGCGAGTGTTGAAAGATGTCCGCTGAGGTGAACTCCATCACCTGAGCCCGACCGAGATCGGCAGGCCCGAGGACGCACGGACTGGAGCCTTCAACCGTACACGAGTCCAGGGGTCATGGGTTTCCTCAAAAGTGAAGCCTGCGTTCGGCTCCATCACCGATGAGGGTACGGCCTGTGGGGCGGGGTCCAACCCTCCGTCTTCGGGCAACGCAACCTGTCCCGGATTTAGGTATGGGGCTTTTGCCGGGATGATATCCCAAGCAATGTCTGACAACAGGTCTAAGTCGTGCTCATCGTGCCTATTCAGCGCTTCTGGCGTTGGCCCGAATCCGCCGAAGATCAAGTCTCCTCGGGTATCCGCCGTGTGGTTCAGGTTTCCGAACCCGATCTGAGGGCCAGGGGCATAGCTATCGATCTGCTCCAGGTGGCCAAGCGAATTGGCCCGCAGCGCGAAGCCGCCGAACACGAAGATCAGTCGGGGGAGGAAAGTCTCATCCTGGACAGCGTCGTTAATGACGATTGAAGGAGCCATCAAGCCTGACGGCGACGTCATAGAGGAACTCTCAATGAAAGCACCAATGTCGGTGTCAAAACTGGCAGATCTCGGGTAGGGGGTCCCGATCTGTGCATCAAGGCTGATGGTAACAAGAAGTAAGGGACACAGGTGTTTACCCAGGTTCGGGCCCTCTCGATGGAGGTAAAACCCTACTTCCTGCTTGATTAATATTGATGATATGGGTAGTACAAGTAGATCTACCACGAGATCGTAGAGGCTAAACCCTAAGAGCTAGCCTATGATGGTATGGGTGTAATTGTGATCGGCCTTCTAAGGACCAACCTCTCCGGTTTATATAGACACCGGAGAGGGCTAGGGTTTACATGGAGTCGGTTACAAGGAAGGAAATATAATATCCGGGTCGCCAAGCTTGCCTTCCATGCCAAGGAAAGTCCCATCCGGACACGGGCCGAAGTCTTGAGTCTTGTATCTTCACGTTTCAATAGTCCGGACGTTTTACACAGTCCGGCTGTCCGGATACCCCCTAATCCAGGATTCCCTCAAGTGGTCCCTACGATCAAAGGTGATCGGACAAGCTGACCATGGGTTAAACTTGGGAGCGACTAGCTCTATGGCATAGACGTCCCGTAATGCATGTTTACGCTCCCTTTTGGGGATATGAGTGACATATATCATGTTCACTGTCTTCACCTCGGGGGGAAACTGCTTCTGACCCCCAGTATTCGGCTGACGGGGCTCGTCATCGTCTTCGCTTGGAGGCCCTTTTCCCTTGTGTTCGCTATTTAGCTTGCGGGCCTGTTTGAAAATCCAACAGTTCCTGTTAGTATGATTTGCGGGCTTATAGGTGTGCCTTGAATCTGACAGGGCCTCTCTAGGATTTTATCTAAGTTGGATGACCCGTCTTTGTTGCCTTTGAAAGGTTTCTTCCATTGACCGTACTTGGGACCGCTGAATCCGGCATTGACTGCCGTATCGTCTGCGTCGTCGTTGTTGTTATTCCGACGTTATTTTTTATTGCGGCAAGGTTTACCGTTGCCGTCCCGCACCTCAGAGGTACCGGGGTCACCTAAGTTGTTGCTTCTACGAGCCAACTAGTTGTCTTCGCCCGCACAGAAGCGGGTCATAAGTGCCATTAAGGCTGCCATGGTCTTCGGCTTTTCCTGCCCAAGGTGCCGGGCGAGCCATTCGTCACGGACGTTGTGCTTAAAGGCCGCTAAGGATTCGGCGTCCGAACAGTCTACGATCTGGTTCTTTTTAGTTAAGAACCGATTCCAAAGCTTGCGAGCTGATTCGCCTGGCTATTGAATTATGTGACTCAAGTCGTCAGCATCCGGTGGCCAGACATAAGTGCCCTGGAAGTTAGCCCTAAAAGCATCTTCAAACTCTTCCCAAGTTCCAATGGAGTTTTCTGGGAGACTATTTAGCCAGTGCCGTGCTGGTCCTTTTAGCTTTAGAGGATGATATTTAATGGCGTGGAGATCATCTCCCGAGCCATATGAATGTGGAGAAGGAAATCTTCAATTTAGACGGCCGGATCCATCGTTCCATCATATGGTTCGATGTTTACGGGTTTAAACCATTCCGGAAACTGATGTTTCATAACCTCATCAGTGAAGCATAGGGGGTGTGCGGACCCTCTGTATCTCGCATTGTCGTGGCGGAGACCGGCTGACATCTGAGTTTGGTACTGATCCCAAACATAGTAACGGTCATCATGCCGGGCTTCATGGCCATTATCTCGTGCCCGGGCATGCCCCCTTGATCCGTAGATTGATCTGGTCTGACCAGATTTATTGGCTAGGTCACATTGCAAGTCATATGTATATCCCGCGGCTATCGTCTCCCTGCCTCCTCGGCGAGGGGATGCGGGTTGGTATTCGGTTTGATATGTCGTTTAGTCCCGTCCACGTGGTGGTCGGTCTGGTTGGTCTGCCTGATTGTATTTCGACGGTATTGGTTCAAGGACTTCATCGTCGAGTTGAGGTAGCAGCTTGCGCCTAGGGTAACTTTTGATAGGTTGATGTTGGCCGTATTCCTCAGCGGCCAGGACCTTAGTCCACCTCTCATTCAGCGTATCTTGCTCTTCTTTGAGCTGCTGCTACTTCTTCTTCAGGCTCCGGGCTGTAGCAATGAGCTGTCGCTTAAAGCGTTCTTGGTCGAGGGGTTCTTCTAGGATGATGAAGTCTTCGTCACCAACGCTAACCTCCTCTTCGGATTCTGGCATGTAGTTGTTGTCCTCCGCATCTTCGTTGTCAGCGTGCCCGGGACTGTATTCACCCTCTTCCCTTTCATCCTGTTCGGATGTGGGCTCGACGGGGTATTCAGGATCTTCAGCATCATCCGAAGTCTCATTATCTCCGGTGCCGGTATTGCTATACTTTGCCCGACGCGATCGTGAGCGGCGCCGTTGACTGTTGGGGCACGTTGCAGAAAATTAAAATTTTTCCTACGGTTTCACCAAGATCCATCTATGAGTTCATCTAAGCAACGAGTCAAGGGAGTGAGATTGCATCTACATACCACTTGTAGATCGCGTGCGGAAGCGTTCAAGGGGATGGTGATGATGGAGTCGTACTCGCCGTGATTCAGATCACCGATGACCAAGTGCTGAACGGACAGCACCTCCACGTTCAACACACGTACGGGACGGGAGACGTCTCCTCCTTCTTGATCCACCAAGGGAAAAGGAGAGGTTGATGATGATCCTGCAGCACGACGGCGTGGTGGTGGATGCAGCAGAACTCCGACAGGGCTTCGCCAAGCTGCTGCGGGAGGAGGACGAGGTGTAGCAGGGGGAGGGAGGCGCCAATGCACAGGGTGCCGCTGCCCTCCCCCTTGCCCTCCTTTATATAGGCCCCTAGGGGGGCGCCGGCCCTGGGAGATCCAATCTCCCAAGGGGGTGGCGGCCAGGGGGGTGGAGTGCCCCCCAAGGCAAGTGGGGCACCCCCCCACCCTAGGGTTTCAACCCTAGGCGCAGGGGGTGGGCCTAGGGGGGCGCACCAGCCCACTATGGGCTGGTTCCCCTCCCCACTTCAGCCCTTGGGGCCCTCCGAGATGGGTGGCCCCACCTGGTGGACCCCCGGGCCCCTTTCGGTGGTCCCGGTACAATACCGGGTGACCCCAAAATTTTCCCGATGGCCGAAATATCACTTCCTATATATAATTCTTTACCTCCGGACCATTCCGGAACTCCTCGTGACGTCTGGGATCTCATCCGGGACTCCGAACAACATTCGGTATGCTGCATACTCATATTCATACAACCCTAGCGTCACCGAACCTTAAGTGTGTAGACCCTACGGGTTCGGGAGACATGTAGACATGACCGAGACGGCTCTCGAACAATAACAACAGCGGGATCTGGATACCCATGTTGGCTCCCACATGCTCCTCGATGATTTCATCGGATGAACCACGATGTCGAGGATTAAACAACCCCATATACAATTCCCTTTGTCAATCGGTACGTTACTTGCCCGAGACTTGATCGTTGGTATCCCAATACCTCGTTCAGTCTCGTTACCGGCAAGTCACTTTACTCGTACCGTAATGCATGATTCCGTGACCAACCACTTGGTCACCTTGAGCTCATTATGATGATGCATTACCGAGTGGGCCCAGAGATACCTCTCCGTCATACGGAGTGACAAATCCCAGTCTCGATCCGTGTCAACCCAACAGACACTTTCGGAGATACCTGTAGTGCACCTTTATAGTCACCCAGTTACGTTGTGACGTTTGGTGCACCCAAAGCACTCCTACGGCATCCGGAAGTTACACGATCTCATGGTCTAAGGAAAGGATACTTGACATTGGAAAAGCTCTAGCAAACGAACTACACGATCTTGTGCTATGCTTAGGATTGGGTC
The DNA here is from genome assembly GCF_002162155.2 of Triticum dicoccoides. NCBI lineage: Eukaryota > Viridiplantae > Streptophyta > Magnoliopsida > Poales > Poaceae > Triticum > Triticum dicoccoides. The sequence goes on from NC_041385.1 coordinate 244,942,715, forward strand.
TTGTCCATCACATCATTCTCCTAATGATGTGATCCCGTTATCAACGACATCCAATGTCCATAGCCAGGAAACCATGACTATCTGTTGATCAACGAGCTAGTCAACTAGAGGCTTACTAGGGACATATTATGGTCTATGTATTCACACGTGTATTACGATTTCCGGATAATACAGTTATAGCATGAATAAAGACAATTATCATGAACAATGAAATATAATAATAATCCTTTTATTATTGCCTCTAGGGCATATTTCCAACAGTCTCCCACTTGCACTAGAGTCAATAATCTAGTTACATTGTGATGAATCGAACACCCATAGAGTTCTGGTGTTGATCATGTTTTGCTCAGGAGAGAGGTTTAGTCAACGGATCTGCGACATTCAGATCCGTATGTACTTTGCAAATATCTATGTCTCCATCTTGAACATTTTCACGGATGGAGTTGAAACAATGCTTGATGTGCCTGGTCTTCTTGTGAAACCTGGGCTCCTTGGCAAGGGCAATAGCTCCAGTGTTGTCACAGAAGAGTTTGATCGGCCCCGACGCATTGGGTATGACTCCTAGGTCGGTGATGAACTCCTTCACCCAAATTGCTTCATGCACTGCCTCCGAGGCTGCCATGTACTCCACTTCACATGTAGATCCCGCCACGACACTCTGCTTGCAGCTGCACCAGCTCACTGCTCCACCATTCAACATATACACGTATCCGGTTTGTGACTTAGAGTCATCCAGATCTGTGTCGAAGCTAGCGTCGTCGTAACCCTTTATGACGAGCTCTTTGTCACCTCCATAAACGAGAAACATGTCCTTTGTACTTTTCAGGTACATCAGGATATTCTTGACCGCTGTCCAGTGTTCCTTGCCGGGATTACTTTGGTACCTTCCTACCAAACTTACGGCAAGGTTTACATCAGGTCTGGTACACAGCATGGCATACATAATAGATCATATGGCTGAAGCATAGGGGATGACACTCATCTCTTCTTTATCTTTTGCCGTGGTCGGGGACTGAGCCGAGCTCAATCTCACACCTTGCAACACGGGCAAGAACCCTTTCTTGGACTGATCCATTTTGAACTTCTTCAAAATCTTATCAAGGTATTTGCTCTGTGAAAGACCTATGAGGCGTCTCGATCTATCCCTATAGATCTTGATGCCTAATATATAAGCAGCTTCTCCAAGGTCCTTCATTGAAAAACACTTATTCAAGTAGGCCTTAATGCTGTCCAGAAGTTCTATATCATTTCCCATCAAGAGTATGTCATCTACATATAATATGAGAAATGCTACAGAGCTCCCACTCACTTTCTTGTAAACGCAGGCTTCTCCATAAGTCTGCATAAACCCAAACGCTTTGATCATCTCATCAAAGCGAATGTTCCAACTCCGAGATGCTTGCACCAGCCCATAAATGGATCGCTGGAGCTTGCATACTTTGTTAGCGTTCTTAGGATCGACAAAACCTTCCGGCTGCATCATATACAGCTCTTCCTTAAGATGTCCGTTAAGGAATGCCGTTTTGACGTCCATCTGCCATATCTCATAATCATAGTATGCGGCAATTGCTAACATGATTCGGACAGACTTCAGCTTCGCTACGGGAGAGAATGCCTCGTCGTAGTCAATCCCTTGAACTTGTCGATAACCCTTAGCGACAAGTCGAGCTTTATAGATGGTAACATTTCCATCCGCGTCCGTCTTCTTCTTAAAGATCCATTTGTTTTCTATTGCCCGCCGATCATCGGGCAAGTCTGTCAAAGTCCATACTTTGTTTTCATACATGGATTCTATCTCGGATTTCATGGCTTCAAGCCATTTGTTGGAATCTGGGCCCGCCATCGCTTCTTCACAGTTCGAAGGTTCACCGTTGTCTAACAACATGATTTCCAGGACAGGGTTGCCGTACCACTATGGTGCGGAACGTGTCCTTGTGGACCTATGAAGTTCAGTAGCAACTTGATCCGAAGTACCTCGATCATTATTTTCCTCTTCAGTTGGTGTAGGCATCACAGGAACATTTTCCTGAGCTGCACTACTTCCCCGTTCGAGAGGTAGTACTTCATCGAGTTCTACTTTCCTCCCACTTACTTCTTTCGAGAGAAACTCTTTTTCCAGAAAGGATCCGTTCTTGGCAACAAAGATCTTGCCCTCGGATCTTAAGTAGAAGGTATACCCAATGGTTTCCTTAGGGTATCCTATGAAGACGCATTTTTCCGACTTGGGTTCGAGCTTTTCAGGTTGAAGTTTCTTGACATAAGCATCGCATCCCCAAACTTTTAGAAATGACAGCTTAGGTTTCTTCCCAAACCATAATTCATACGGTGTCGTCTCAACAGATTTAGATGGTGCCCTATTTAAAGTGAATGTAGCTGTCTCTAGAGCGTATCCCCAAAATGATAGCGGTAAATCGGTAAGAGACATCGTAGACCGCACCATATCCAATAGAGTGCGATTACGACATTCGGACACACTGTTACGCTGAGGTGTTCCAGGCGGCGTGAGTTGTGAAACGATTCCACATTTCCTTAAGTGTGTACCAAATTCATGACTTAAATATTCTCCTCCACGATCTGATCGTAGGAACTTTATCTTTCGGTCATGTTGATTCTCTACCTCATTCTGAAATTCCTTGAACTTTTCAAAGGTCTCAGACTTGTGTTTCATTAAGTAGACATACCCATATCTACTCAAGTCATCAGTGAGAGTGAGAACATAACGATATCCTCCGCGAGCCTCAACGCTCATTGGACCGCACACATCGGTATGTATGATTTTCAACAAGTTGGTTGCTCGCTCCATTGTTCCGGAGAACGGAGTCTTGGTCATTTTGCCCATGAGGCATGGTTCGCATGTGTCAAATGATTCATAATCGAGAGACTCTAAAAGTCCATCAGCATGGAGCTTCTTTATGCGCTTGACACCAATGTGACCAAGGCGGCAGTGCCACAAGTATGTGGGACTATCGTTATCAACTTTACATCTTTTGGTATTCACACTATGAATATGTGTAATATTACGCTTGAGATTCATTAAGAATAAACCATTGACCATCGGGGCATGACCATAAAACATATCTCTCATATAAATAGAACAACCATTATTCTCGGATTTAAATGAGTAGCCATCTCGTATCAAACGAGATCCAGATACAATGTTCATGCTCAAACTTGGCACCAAATAACAATTATTAAGGTTTATAACTAATCCCGTAGGTAAATGTAGAGGTAGCGTGCCGACGGTGATCACATCGACCTTGGAACCATTCCCGACGCGCATCGTCACCTCGTCCTTTGCCAGTCTCCATTTATTCCGCAGCTCCTGCTGTGAGTTACAAATATGAGCAACGGCACCGGTATCAAATACCCAGGAGTTACTACAAGTACTGGTAAGGTACACATCAATTACATGTATATCAAATATACCTTTGGTGTTGCCGGTCTTCTTATCCGCTAAGTATTTGGGGCAGTTCCGCTTCCAGTGATCTTTCCCCTTGCAATAAAAGCACTCAGTCTCAGGCTTGGGTCCATTCTTTGACTTCTTCCCGGTAACTGGCTTACCGGGCGCGGCAACATCCTTGCCGTCTTTCTTGAAGTTCTTCTTGCCCTTGCCCTTCTTGAACTTAGTGGTCTTATTGACCATCAACACTTGATGTTCTTTCTTGATTTCAACCTCTGCTGACTTCAGCATTGAAAATACTTCAGGAATGGTCTTCACCATCCCCTGCATATTGTAGTTCATCACAAAGCTCTTGTAGCTTGGTGGGAGCGACTGAAGGATTCTGTCAATGACCGCTTTGTCAGGGAGGTTGATGTTCAGCTGGGTCAGGCGGTTGTGCAATCCAGACATTTTGAGTATGTGCTCACTGACAGAACTATTTTCCTCCATCTTACAACTATAGAACTTGTCGGAGACTTCATATCTCTTGACCCGGGCATGAGCTTGGAAAACTAGTTTCAGCTCCTCGAACATCTCATATGCTCCGTGTTGCTCAAAACGCTTTTGGAGCCCCGGTTCTAAGCTGTAAAGCATGCCGCACTGAACGAGGGAGTAATCATCAGCACGAGACTGCCAAGCGTTCATAGCGTCTTGGTTCTCTGGGACGGGAGCGTCACCTAGCGGTCCTTCTAGGACATATTGTTTCCTGGAAGCTATGAGGATGATCCTCAGGTTCTGGACCCAGTCCGTATAGTTGCTGCCATAATCTTTCAGCTTGATTTTCTCTAGGAATGCGTTGAAGTTCATGTTGACATGAGCGTTGGCCATTTGATCTACAAGACATATTTGCAAAGGTTTTAGACTAAGTTCATGATAATTAAGTTCATCTAATCAAATTATTACAATGAACTCCCACTCAGATTAGACATCCCTTTAGTCATCTAAGTGTTACACGATCCGAGTCGACTAGGCCGTGTCCGATCATCACGTGAGACGGACTAGTCATCGTCGGTGAACATCTTCATGTTGATCGTATCTTCCATACGACTCGTGTTCGACCTTTCGGTCTCTGTGTTCCGAGGCCATGTCTGTACATGCTAGGCTCGTCAAGTTAACCCTAAGTGTTTTGCATGTGTAAAACTGTCTTACACCCGTTGTATGTGAACGTAAGGATCTATCACACCCGATCATCACGTGGTGCTTCGAAACGACGAACTTTAGCAACGGTGCACAGTTAGGGGAGAACACTTCTTGAAATTGTTGTAAGGGATCATCTTATTTACTACCATCGTTCTAAGTAAACAAGATGCATAAACATAATAAACATCACATGCAATTATATAGTAGTGACATGATATGGCCAACATCATATAGCTCCTTTGATCTCCATCTTCGGGGCTCCATGATCATCCTTGTCACCGGCATGACACCATGATCTCCATCATCATGATCTCCATCATCGTGTCTTCATGAAGTTGTCACGCCAACGACTACTTCTACTTCTATGGCTAACGCGTTTAGCAATAAAGTAAAGTAATTTACATGGCATTCTTCAATGACACACAGGTCATACAAAAAATAAAGACAACTCCTATGGCTCCTGCCGGTTGTCATACTCATCGACATGCAAGTCGTGATTCCTATTACAAGAACATGATCTCATACATCACAATATATCATTCATCATTCATCACAACTTCTGGCCATATCACATCACATGACAACTGCTGCAAAAACAAGTTAGACGTCCTCTAATTGTTGTTGCATCTTTTACGTGGCTGCAATTGGGTTCTAGCAAGAACGTTTTCTTACCTACGAATAACCACAATGTGATTTTGTCAACTTCTATTTACCCTTCATAAGGACCCTTTTCATCGAATCCGCTCCAACTAAAGTGGGAGAGACAGACACCCGCCAGCCACCTTATGCAACTAGTGCATGTTTGTCGGTGGAACCGGTCTCACGTAAGCGTACGTGTAAGGTTGGTCCGGGCCGCTTCATCCCACAATACCGCTGAAGCAAGAAAAGACTAGTAGTGGCAAGCAAGTTGACAAGATCCACGCCCACAACAAAATTGTGTTCTACTCGTGCAATAGAGAACTACGCATAGACCTAGCTCATGATGCCACTGTTGGGGAACGTTGCAGAAAATTAAAAATTTTCCTACGGTTTCACCAAGATCCATCTATGAGTTCATCTAAGCAACGAGTCAAGGGAGTGAGATTGCATCTACATACCACTTGTAGATCGCGTGCGGAAGCGTTCAAGGGGATGGTGATCATGGAGTCGTACTCGCCGTGATTCAGATCACCGATGACCAAGTGCTGAACGGACAGCACCTCCGCGTTCAACACACGTACGGGATGGGAGACGTCTCCTCCTTCTTGATCCAGCAAGGGGGAAGGAGAGGTTGATGATGATCCAGCAGCACGACGGCGTGGTAGTGGATGCAGCAGAACTCCGGCAGGGCTTCGCCAAGCTGCTGCGGGAGGAGGACGAGGTGTAGCAGGGGGAGGGAGGCGCCAATGCACAGGGTGCCGCTGCCCTCCCCCTTGACCTCCTTTATATAGGCCCCCAGGGGGGGCGCCGGCCCTGGGAGATCCAATCTCCCAAGGGGGCGGCGGCCAGGGGGGGTGGAGTGCCCCCCAAGGCAAGTGGGGCGCCCCCACCCTAGGGTTTCAACCCTAGGCGCAGGGGGTGGGCCTAGGGGGGCGCACCAGCCCACTATGGGCTGGTTCCCCTCCCCACTTCAGCCCTTGGGGCCCTCCAGGATGGGTGGCCCCACCAGGTGGACCCCCGGGACCCTTCCGGTGGTCCCGGTACAATACTGGGTGACCCCAAAATTTTTCCGATGGCCAAAATATCACTTCCTATACATAATTCTTTACCTCCGGACCATTCCGGAACTCCTCGTGACGTCCGGGATCTCATCCGGGACTCCGACCAACATTCGGTATGCTGCATACTCATATTCATACAACCCTAGCGTCACCGAACCTTAAGTGTGTAGACCCTACGGGTTCGGGAGACATGTAGACATGACCGAGACGGCTCTCGAACAATAACAACAGCGGGATCTGGATACCCATGTTGGCTCCCACATGCTCCTCGATGATTTCATCGGATGAACCACGATGTCGAGGATTAAACAACCCCATATACAATTCCCTTTGTCAATCGGTACGTTACTTGCCCGAGACTCGATCATTGGTATCCCAATACCTCGTTCAATCTCGTTACCGGCAAGTCACTTTACTCGTACCGTAATGCATGATCCCGTGACCAACCACTTGGTCACCTTGAGCTCATTATGATGATGCATTACCGAGTGGGCCCAGAGATACCTCTCCGTCATACGGAGTGACAAATCCCAGTCTCGATCCGTGTCAACCCAACAGACACTTTCGGAGATACCTGTAGTGCACCTTTATAGTCACCCAGTTACGTTGTGACGTTTGGTACACCCAAAGCACTCCTACGGCATCCGGGAGTTACACGATCTCATGGTCTAAGGAAAGGATACTTGACATTGGAAAAGCTCTAGCAAACGAACTACACGATCTTGTGCTATGCTTAGGATTGGGTCTTGTCCATCACATCATTCTCCTAATGATGTGATCCCGTTATCAACGACATCCAATGTCCATAGCCAGGAAACCATGACTATCTGTTGATCAACGAGCTAGTCAACTAGAGGCTTACTAGGGACATATTATAGTCTATGTATTCACACGTGTATTACGATTTCCGGATAATACAGTTATAGCATGAATAAAGGCAATTATCATGAACAATGAAATATAATAATAATCCTTTTATTATTGCCTCTAGGGCATATTTCCAACATTGGCGTCGGCGTTTTGGCGGTTTATCGACGAGCTTGTTCTCATCTGGGCTTGAATTATCCTCGTCGTTCTTCGGAGTGTCCACCATGTACACATCGTAGGCTGAGGTGGCTGTCCAACGCCCCATAACGAGTGGGACTTGGCTTGGTTCGTCGTCGGCATCATCGTCCATGCCGTCGATGTCTTCGGACGCATAGTCCAACATGTCGGTTAAGTCCTCGAAAGTGGCTATTAAGTGGGTGGTGGGTGGGGTGCAAAACTCCCCTCTCTCAACCCCCAGTCCGAGCCGGGTATAGTTCGGAGGTAAAGCCTCCGTGATGGCGAGAGACTGCATCAAATCCTTCATCTAAGAGCAGAAGCGGGACTGGGAACTGCGGGTCTGCCGCGCTGAATTCGGCGCGGGGTGCCTGATCGGACCCGCTAAGTGCAGACCTCGGTAGTTCGGATTGGTTGCCCAGAGCCAAATCTAAGATTGCATCTGGGTCTTCGGTAGGAAGCTCCGTGAGGGAGAGAAGTCCGGCGGGGCTTATGTTCCCGTCTTCGGACAATGAGACCAACCCCGGACCTAAGGCCGAGGTGGGTGTTGGTGTTGACCCCTGGACGAGATCTGGCAGGGGATCCGAAGAGTCTTCTTGGCAGGGGCATAAGGCGGCGGCAGAGGCCACAAACCCGTCAAAGACTAGATCTCCTCGGATTTCAGCAACATAATTCAGGTTTCCAAACCTGATCTGGTGGCCGGGGGCATAACTATCGACCTGCTCGAGGCGGCCGATCGAGTTGGCACGAAGCACAAAGCCACCAAACACAAAAACCTGTCCAGGAAGAAAGATCTCCCTGGACGCAGCATCATTGTTGACGAAGAGGTGAGCCATTGATCCTTCTGTTGACGATACAGCGGAGCTCTCAATGAAAGCACCAATGTCGGTGTCAAAACCGACAGATCTCGGGTAGGGGGGCCCAAACTGTGCGTCTGAGGATCAATAGTAACAATGGAGAAGGGACACAGTGTTTACCCAGGTTCGGGCCCTTTTAATGGAGGTAAAACCCTACTCCTGCTTGATTATATTCGAGGGTATAGGGGTTACAAGAGTTGATCTACCACTAGATCGATTCGGCTAACCCTAGATAGCTAGCCTAGCAATGTTATTGTGATCCTGCCTCCGATGTAACCCTCCGGTTTATATAGACACCGGAGGAGCTTAGGGTTGTACAAAGTCGGTTTCCCAGAAAGGAATAAAATACCCAGACACATATACTTGTCATCCACGCACGTGAGAGTCCCCACCGAACACGAGAGATAATCTTCTGTCTTGTATCTTGACGGCCCATCAGCCCGGCCCACATCAATAGACCGGACGCACGAGGACCCCCTAGTCCAGGACTCCCACAATTGGTACTACATACTTATTACTTATGTTATACTAATCTGCACTCTTCTAATGCTGCAAGACGCTAGTCTTCGATAGACTAGGCCTTCCCCTCTATTCTGGCATTTCTACAGTATAGTCCAAAGATATAGCCCAATTCCTTTGATATCGATGCATACTTAGCATAGATCTGATGTAAGTCTTGCGAGTACTTTGGATGAGTACTCACGGTTGCTTTGCTACCTTTTTCCCCTCTACCCGATTGCTGCGATCAGGTGACGTAGCCCAGGAGCCAGCTGATCCCGCCGATTACTACTACTACACCGACGGAGCCTACTACTACGTGGAGACCGACGACCAGGAGTAGATAGGAGGCTCCCAGGCAGGAGGCCTGCGCCTTTTCGATCTAGATGTCGTTGTTTTGCTCAGCCTTCTTAACGCAAACTTGTTTACTTATGTCTGTCCTCAGATGTTGTGCTTCCGCTGACTTATGTATTCGAGCCCTGACTTGTAATCTAAAGCTTTATGTTTGAATTTGTGTCTAGAATTGTGTTGTGATATCTTTCCGCGAATCTCTGTTCTTAATCGTGCGCATTTGCATGTATGAGTAGTATAAGGTCGAGTTGGGGGCGTCACAGAGTCTTAGAGACAACTTTAGCCAAAGAAAACATTAATCATTGATTGTATATCTAGATATCCTCACTTGAGCTTGTGCACTTCTAGATATCCTTGCGAATTTCAGATTCCACAAGGAGATGGATCCCTTCCTTCTAGTTATTGGCCGCAGTGCTGCACATAGGATGAAGCGTGACAGCCCAACCACTTGGACATTGTGTGTTGGTCCTAACAAATGAATCGTTTCAAAGTGTACAAGGAATAATTTAAGTAGCCAAAGAAGCTCCACTTTCACCAACCCATTTGAACCGATCTTTGCCACAACACTACAAGTCATTTTCCCCTTAATAAGACCAAACAAAAGCCGATTGCTTTTGGCGCAGAAAACAAATACTCCTTTAATTCAGAGCACTGATTAAAGATTGGCCAACCAGAAACAAGGAGGGAGCAGAAAGGAGAAAGGTAAATGTATTCAGAAAAGACAGCTCAACTCGAGAGATATTGATGTTTCTTTTCTGACAAGCATCCGCGAATTGGCATGTCGCTCACAGGCAATTTCTCTGCCACCTACAGCTCAATCAAGAAAATGGAGAAAAGCCATGGCAGAGAAGCACATTCAATTCACCATAGTTAAACCGAGGCAAAAAGTATCGGTTTGAACGACAACTAATATGAGACGAAGGAAAGGAAGTACGTATCAAAGGACTCTACAAATTTATTGGGCATAACCGAAACCAGATGAATGCGTAAGCTTAATTACTTTCACCCAAATAGGCACAAATCACACAATAATTAACCATGCCTCCTCCAGTGATACACGTACGGCACGATTGATCACACCACACCACCCGGTGATGATTGATCAAGCATCGTCAAGAAGTGTTTGATCTTCTTCTTGTAATTACATTACGTTACATTACAGATAGATAGCAGTACTAATTGATGAGGCATGCAGGTAGTAAGAAGGAATGAAGCAGGGTTTAATGAAGAGAATCAGCCCCTGCACTGGGTGATGGCGCTGCATCCGCGGGAGTAGGGGTTGGCCTCGGCGCCGGGCTGGCAGTTGTAGTAGGAGGCGCCGCGCTGCGAGCACGGCACGTTGTCCCGCCGCAGCGCGTCGTAGCCGATGTACCCGGACCCGTCCTGCAGCACCCGCCGCTTGCCAGCCATCGCCGCCACCTCGCCCTCGCCCTCGCCGTCCACGCCGAAGTACTCCATGCACTCGCCAACCGTGCCCCGGCACGTCCGCCCGCCCCGGCGCATCACCACGGCCGCCGCGCCTCCGAGTCCCAGCCCGCCGGCGCCCTTCAAGGCCGAGGCCGGGGACGGGGCCAGCGCCGCCGCCGCGGCGAGGGCCAGGAGGAACGCGAGGCCGGCCGGCAGCAGCTTCGCCATTTGGCTGCGGGTGGTGGAGCGGAGCTGGCTCGCTGTGGACGGAGGAACCAAGAAAGCCGTGGCGATTTGTGGAGCTGCGGGCGTGTGTGAGGGGTGCGGTGGGGTGGCGGGTTATATTGGCAATGGCGGGACGGCCGCAGTAGGTGAGAAGAGAAAGAAAGAGGAGGGAGGGAGAGATGGCGCGTCGCGTCGCGTCGCGTCGGTGTGGCACTGTGGCGTAACAGCGATCGTTGGTTGGTCCGGATCGAGATCAAGATTGCCGCCGTATGATCGGCCTGAGCACGTCACCGAATCCATCGTTTTGGAGCATCCCGGTAACTCGGCATGGATTGGATGGTTCGATCGTGGCGGTGCGTGCACATTGGATCACGAGACGAGACGAGCCGATGCATCTTGGGTGTTGGACCAGGTGCCCGGGAGAAATTGAAAAGGAAGAATTGGAGTAATTCTCCCATCTCTATGCTGCTCACATGTCACGACAAGTTGCTACATCTTTGGGAGGTTAACCGCGTGCGACACGGGCGATTTGCTTGCACCTGCTTTTCTGTGCTGCAAACCGTCACTAGCTAGCTTACTTTCTTAGTGTCATTTGGACTGTTCGGCTGTATTTACTCGTGCGCATCAATGGCTAGTAGTACGACGTCGTAGATATGAACAGCGCACCATCGTACAACTTGGGCACATCGATGGGGTGTCAGATGGACAAGCTAGAGAGCGCTTTGGATGCCTAGCTTCAGTGCTACTCCTTTCTTGGACATAGCAACACACTCTATGTACGTACGCGTACCTGCGTGACAGCTTCGTTTAGTCCTCCTAGCTACTAAATGGTCCTATCCCCGCAAAATAAAAACAAAAAAACTAAATGGTCCTATATCTAGCCACTAGACTAGCAGTAGACAGTTAGCTTAAACAGTGTGTGTTCCATGTCAACATCGAGAGGCGGTTAGCTTAACTGATTAACCATGTGGCGAATTCAATGCAGGTCCTTTTTCAACTTTAAGTGCACACCAAGGCTCTCGCTTGGCCCAAGGTTAGAGCACCTCTAGCTGCGAGCGTCTACACTCGCAAACACCAAATCTCGACTCTCAGGCCCTGTTTGGTTCATAAGTTCTAGGACTTTTTCTACTCCCAACTAAAAAGTCCCTAGTCCCTGAAAAGTCTCTCCTTATTTGTTTTCAGGGACTAAAAAGTCCCTAGTTCATCCCTAGAGGTCATTAAATGACCATGTTACCCCTACTATATAGAAAAATAACAACCAAATAACATGATGGGGCGGCGGGGCAATGGGTGCAGGGAGAGGCATTGTTGAAAAGTCCCAAAAAGTCCCAAAAAAGATTCTCCTTAAGAGTCTTCTTCATTTAGTTCCAAAAAGCAACTTTTAATTCCTAGTAGTCCCTCCTGTTTGGTTTAAAAGTCTCTAAGAGTCCTACACCAAAACAAACACCCCCTCAAAACACCCGGACATGCCTAGACGCGTTTACGGGCAGTGACCGGGCACCTCTAATTATTCCTTCTCTGCATCTGAATACTTCATGTTTGACACCTTAAATTCATACAAAACATGCAAAATAAAATCTACGCACTACATAGATCACCTAAGCTAGTCTATACTACTCGTTTTCGTTGGATATGTCCACGATCTCCCTGCCGAGCTCTGGGTAGATGACCGGCTGACGCAGCTTCGACGACTTCTCATCCTGCTCTTCCTCCTCCTCCTCCTCCTCCTCCTCCTCCTCAAGATAGGCGAATATTTTGTCGATCTCCACGCAACGCTGGCCGAGGATGTGTCGGTTCGCCTCCACCTCCGCCTCCGACTCGATGGAGGCGAGGATGGCCGCCTCCTCTGCCTGGGCCAGCTTGTACTTCGCCAGCGCCTCGGGCATGCCGAAGCCCGAAGCGGGTGGTACCAGGTCCGCCTTGCCCTCGTCTTCGTGCTCCTACTCCTATTGCGTGTCCTCCATGCCCGCGTCCACTTCCACCTCCACATCCGCGTCCGCCTTCTCCTTCATGGCCGCCTTCTGCTCCACCTACACATCCGCGCCCGCCTCCTTCTCCTCCCGCTTAGGCGAGTCCGAAGGTAGGCCGGCTGCTATCCGGACTTCACGCTTAGCCCGGTTCTCTGATTCCACGTGGGACCCAACTGTCAGTCCGGTAGGTGTTCGATGCTTCAATCTTTCGAAATGTTATGTAATACATGTTCAGTACTTCAACCTTTCAAAATGTTATGTAATTTTTTAAAATCTTTTATGCATTTTAAGATGTTTGTGTAGTTTTTAAAAATTGTTTACTTATTAAAATAATTTTCATATAAGTTCACCCTTTTCTCAAAAAAAGTTCATGTAATTGTAAAAGTGTTCACATGCTTAATTTTTTCGCAATTTAAAGTTATTTATGTTTTTTAAAAAGTCCATGTGATTTAATATGCATTTTAAAAAGAATGTTGACGCATTTTGAGAAATGAATGTATACAATTTTAAAGTGAGTGAGCGTACAATGAATGATGTATGGCTAGGTGTAGACCGTAGCTCGGGAAGGGCGACAATCACGTCCAGTTCAACGAGATTAGTTTTAATGGTGGACATTCATTTGCGATGGCGTGGTTTAGTGGCATGTGTGAGTGGGTTTAGGCAGTGGCCGAGATCATCAAGCTGGGGATTAATCATGTTCGGGCACATCACGATCAAGTGGATATCGCGACCATGAAAAGTGAAGGTCGAAAGGAGGATAAGCGAGAGCACGGATGAGACGTATGTTGAAATAGGTAACATGGATCTGTGAAGGGGTCTTTGGTTCCTGCTTATTGTGCTGGGGTGTTTTTTCTATCCCGTTGCCTGCTAAGAAGATTACAGTTTCCATCACTCTGGTTTTCTCTGTACGTATAAATCAAGGACCTGTATTTCCTACGCACGTACGTATCGTAAATGCAACGCCCTTACACTGCCGTAGATAACAGAGGCAATGTGTCAGGCACGCCATATATGTGGAGGCATCGTCCCCGGCCTTGGGAGTAATTCGGGTGGCCAGATCCATCAATGCGCGGGGCGCGTATGCGCGATGAGTGAATTGAAATAGTCGTGACGAACTGACGAACGGAATCGGAGCTAGTGGTTACACCGGCCGGCTGGCCGGCACGGATCAAACTAGTTCAATGCAATGCATATGCGAATGGTTGGTACACGCACGTACTACGTCGCGATCGACCGATGCACGACGTGCCATCGGTCGGCAGGGCGAACAAGAGGCATGGTCGCCGGAGCGCGTCAGAAATTATTCCTTCGTTCGTTTCGTGTCGTGTGACATACGCGCGCGCGGTAGCTGGGAACATACGCGCTGCAAGTCGTGCTACGCTGTCGTCACCTACGATCAATTGTTCGACGAAAGCTCCTGCTACTGCTAGCACGTAACATCATCTTCTTTCCAGAGCTATTCTGCTAAGTTTGTTCGACCGATCGTCACTGGAGCCGTCCTTCCGTTCACTTTAGTTAGACAATAATAATCGAGCTGCTTAATTTAATCGACTGTTCGAACCTGCGACTGCGAGCTATAGCTGCTATTTATGTGTCGTTGTCGACTAGCTGCTGACCTTATCGAGTAGAGCTGCAGCAGATGCATCGTTTCTGTCCAAATCGTCCTATTTGTTTTTTTCAACATAACAGTATCTGTTCAAATCGTCATCTCCTTTTTCTTCTGAAAATGGCAATGGAAAAAGGAAAACGTTTGGAGCCGGCAGTCCGGCCGAACTTTCCGCCGGCTCCCACGCTACGCTGGCTCACGTGCTCACGAGACAACCGTCCCGCGTGTACATGGTAGGGCCCACGAGGGAAACTACGCGCCACTGGCCACACAATCTTATCCCCACCTCGTGAGCATCTAATCCAGTTCATCCCTGCCACCGTCCTCTCTCTGACTCCCCAAAATACTAGCGCCGGCAACTGCAGTTTGAGGACGCCAGAGCTGATGCGAGCGGGAGCTGCGTCCATGGATGCAAAGCTACATCTTCTTATCCCCCGATGCCCGCCGGAGCGGCGAGCAGCAACCATGGATGGCAGGAGCTGCAACCGCTTCCATGGGAGCTACAACCTGCGTCCATGGGAGCTGCGGCGGAAACGCGAGCTGCAACCATGGATGGCGGGGAGCTGCAATCGGCCTCCGGGGGAGCTGCATATGGTGAATAGTGACATTTTTTCTTTCTTGCTGGTACCGCCGACGATTTTTGCTGGAACCGGCTACAGATTTTGCTACATTCATTCACGGCCGAGCTGCGTCCCGTGACGACGGCGACCTATTTTTGCCGCAACCGTTATAGTTTTTGCTACGTCCGTCGAGGATTTTTGCTACATCCTTTTTTCGCGGTGAACCTGCAGGCCCGACGGTGGCGACCTAATTTTGCTACAACCTTTGTACTATTTGCTACGTCCGTCGAGGATTTTTGCTACATCCTTTTTTCATCGTGGAACTGCAGACTCGATGGCGATTAGCAGCGGGCGGGGGTGGCCGGCGAGCACGGGCGGCGCGAGGGTGACCGGCAAGCACGGGCGGCACGGGGTGGCCGACGAGTCAGGCGCGAGCGCGGGCGGCGCGGGGGTGGCCGGCGAGCATGGGCGCGAGCACGGGTGGCGCGAGAGTTGCCGGCGAGCATGGGCGCGAGCACAGGCGGCGCGGGCTGGCCGGCGAGGGCAGGCTGCGCGGGTTGGCCGGTGAGGGCGGGCTGCACGAGTTGGCCGACGAGCGCGGGCTGCGTGGGGTGGCTGGCGAGCACGGGCGCAAGCACTGGTGAAGAGAACGGAAGATCAAATCCAACGATATATACAGGGGAATCGGGTGGCTGCGCGCTGACCGGTAAAATTTAGGCCAGTGCACCGGCGCCTATCGGTGCCCATGGAAAAAAGGTGTGCATGAAAAGATTGAATGGTCGCCTTCAACCGCCAACATGCGGTAGTTGTGACACGGGAAGCGAGCACACGCTTAGAAAAATCTCTATTTTCCTTTAAAAAATGGAGGATAGCACTCCAATAACGCACACCCAGCTCAAAACGTAAAATAAAGTTACGCACACAATTATTAATTATTAATTATTTAACTATATCTAGCAAAGTGTTGCATCGTTGTCGTACGAATTGATTTACTCAAAAATAAAAACAAAAACCGAGGCCATCCAACATGGATTTACCCAGTAACATGATCTTCACAATCCTACCACAAACCATATAACATAGAGAAATACTTGTAATCATCCGGCCGATGAACGCGCTGAAAATCAACCACCCGGTGCGCTAGCCACGCGCCCCATCTGGCCTACCAACTACATCTTCCCTTCAATCTTATCCACAGTTCTAAATTTCTTAGTGGCATCCTCATCCTACCCCTTTTCTCTCCATCTGATTTTGACCCCTGCTTTTTTCCCCCTCGTCTCTTTCAATCCAGCCCCACGAGCGCAAACTACTACGGTAGTCCACTGGCTACTGCAAAGCAAGCAACCGCCACTGCTTCACTGTAGGAAAGCACGCCGCCATGTTGCTGCATCTGGAGCGGTGTCTGCTCGCATCAGAGTGGTTCAAATGAATGGGCCACCACCCCAAAACTTTATCGGCGCTGCCCAGCTGCTCCAACCGTCGATAACCACCGCACTGCTGGCTATCGGTGCGCACCGCAAAGACCTCACCGGAACACAGTTGGCAGTGGCGACTCGGTGCTTCTGCAACATGGATATTGTTGCCGGGACAACAGTGGAGTTTTTGCAACATGGGTGATGTTGCAAAAGGGCTCTGTTGCAGCCTCGTAAAACGAAAATCTCGCAAAAAAAGTCTGCAACAAGACCTCTGTTGCGAAAAAAAAAATCTACAACGAGATCGTTGTTGCGATGTTTTTTGCAACAAGCATCCAGTTGCACAACCCTTTCTGCAACACGACTCTTGTTGCAAAGGGAGGTTTCCCACGTGGGTAGATCGGACGGCAATTAGCGTGTCCATCCAATGGTTAGCGAGACAACAGATCTTTTCTCATTATCCGTCAACCAAAGCGTAACATTGCCCTATAGCGTATGAATGAATTAAGCGAAAATAAGCTACACCTAGACAAAGTATGTTTGTGCACTGGTGCAGAGACCTGCTATACAAACGGTTTTTAACCCCTTTTCGCGACGGCGTTTGGAACCGTCGCCAAGTGAGTGTGGGCGATAGGGGGGCCCTTCCCACACGACCCAGAAACCGTCGGGAATAGGCCCTCCTGGCACACAGGCTGGGGCAAAATGAGCTCGTGTGCGACCTGGCGGGGTATCGAAACCCAATTGTTTTCGTTCATATGTACATCCCACACGGTGAATCCCAGAAAAACATTTCCGTTCGTATGTATATCACACACAAATTTTTGTGTGGAAACGTTTGTGCAAGGTGGCCTAACGCAAACAGTTCTCTGCCGGAAGTCGTGTGTGGTTGTTAGTTGATTGGACACACCTACTTTCTAGAAACCGTGCGGGTTGTTTGAGTTCATCGCCCACGGTGCTGTCTGAGTAATCGTCTGCAATAGAAAACCCCAATAAGTAGGGTAATTAGCCTATTATTGATAATCCATGTACTAATCAAATTGATATTTCTTATAAAACACACCAGATATTTCATATCCGTATAACAACAACCAAGATTTCATAATCGAATTACATCAGATAGTTTCGGCACTCAGTTATGCCATTACACAACAGCACCAAGTTTCACATGCAACATCGAAAACCTTTGGAAAGTAGCATCATACACGGTAAATAGACAGATGAATCTCATATGGGAAACTGCAGAAGCGGAGGGCAAATATTGAGCCTTTAGTGATGTTGAATGTCCTTGCAACTTTAGGCCAGTGGCTATGGATAATTGCCCGCCCAACCTTCGTCCTCTTCAGCACGATTTCAATATTGTACCATGGGTGTTGAATGAATACCTTCCTCGCCTCATGACCATGCAAGTGGTTTGATAGGTTATCATTGGTGAACTGCTTTGAAAAGTACTAAAAACAAAGGTATGCATAAATCGCTGTTCTAAATTTTGAAATGGCGCAAGAGGTAAAAACAAGGTAAAAGAGTTAGTACCATCAGATAGTTGACTAATGTCTTCTTCATTATGCAAACAAAGATCTTGCTGTTATTCGTCGCAAGTTTCTTCATCCTAACAATCTTTCTGAGTTTCATGACTTGACTGATATTCATGGACATCTCATTTCCCCATATGCAAAATGGGTCAAACAGTGGGTCTAAGCCTCTTACAGCAGGACCTACATCTGCAAGACCAAATTGTAAGGAACCTAAATATTAGAATGATTTCTGCAACCGCACAATAATATGCTATTAGCAAAAGGACCATGCTTGAGCAAATCTCGATGGTAAACCGCAGTGTCTCCCATTGTTTCCGTGCAACACACATAAGAAAGATCTTGATCAGCTTAACTGAGAGTTGCCATACTATCAGTAGAATATGTATTGCGTACAGCCAAATTCGATTTATTTCACATGCATAACAATACAAAATTGTACCCACAGCAAATGAAAATCAAATTGCAGAACTGGACCAAACAGTTAAATGGACAACAGACCAAATGAACCAAAATTGTTAACTGAGCACGACATTGCAGAATACAAACATCTACTAGAAGATAAGACAGTTAACAAAACAAAGAATGCTTGAGAACAGTACTGTGAAATGTAGCAATTGTTAGACCAAACTGTTAACTGAATATTACATTTCAGAGGACCAAAGTGTTAACTGAACATTACATTTCAGAGGACCAAACTGTTAACTGAACATCAGATTGCATATTAACATTACAGAGGACAAATCACTAGAAGGCACTGGCGGTGACCTCGAGAAAACAGCACGAACTGTATTTTAAAGTAGACAACCGCGTGGCGGTGTCAACGGTGGCCTCGAAGACGAGGTGCTCCTCCAAGATCTGGTGGTCGGCACACATGGCAGCCATAGCGACCTCGTGCGGCCGCGATTTGCTTCTCCGCTGCTAGATGCTACTGAGCTCCATGTTATACTACGTGCAAAATGGCTATGGGTGGCACTTAATTGGAGGAGGGGGACAGTGATTTCGGCGGAACGTGTCTCGCCGTTGGTCGGGGCATGTGGGATGGGAAAGGAGGAGGATGGTGTGGGTGGGGTGTGGATTACCTGACCATATCGACGAGGCCGCGCAGCAAGAAGAAGGGTCGGCGGTGAGGAGGCCGCGCAGTAAGAAGAAGGATCGCCGGCTAGGAGGCGGCACTGCAAGAAGAAGGGTCGCCGGCGAGGAGGCTGCGTTGCAAGAAGAAGGGTAGCCGGCGAGGAGGCGGCGCTGCAAGAAGACGGGTTGCCGGTGAGGAGGCTGAGCTGCTAGTAAGCAGCAGTGAAGGTTTGAACTTGGAAAGCAAGGAGGAATAGTGAAAATGTGGCTTTTGGTGGGAGGGAGGGGGCGGGGAGATACATATTTCCGCAGTGGTAGAAAAATCTCGGTGCCGCGAGAAACTGGCGCGCAAGTGTGGTTCAAGCGAGGGCGGTGGACTGTAGACGACGAAGCTTCCTGCGTAAGCCAGACAAGACGGTGCGCCAAGATATTTTATATCGCATCCCACACGATTCTTTCTAGTAAACTGTTTGTGGTATACCTGATTTTTTTTCATTATGTTTTGAAAGACAAAATGGTGTTACAGAGGGAAAGGATGGTGTTTAAATTGCTAGAACATTTATATACAGTGAACATGCAACTACATGAGTGTCGTGTTTGAATTTGGAATTATTCCGGGTTCGTTTGGCATTTTTATGCATTAATTGAGTTTCTCGGCATTTAATGTGCATAATTCAAATTGGAAATACAAGCACATGCTCCAGTGCACCAAAGTTTGTTGAAAAATCACATTGTAACACCCTGGATTTTGCCCTTTTCTTTTTTTGACGATTTTCTTGGACTTTTTTATTTGATTTGCTTTTCTGTGGCTATGTGGTTCTGAAACTTGGGAAGATCATATCTTCCTAGGTTTTATAGTGGCTTGTCATCCTCATCATCAACCCAATATCATTTCATTTTCATCATTGACCTAATCCAATATTCTTTTTCTAGGGAATATTCCTTTTCTATTAAAGGAATACCCCTTTAAACTCTAGGTTGTGAAGCAACCTATATTTCTGTATCTCCCAAAATTCCCAACTAATTCTCATAAATTGCTTGGGTCCTATCTTGCTCAAATGTGGCATAATATTTCATTGCCATGTTGAAAAATCATCCTCCAATAATTATTTTCCTATTCTGCCCTAAATGGCACATTGCAAAGCAAGTGCTATTTATCTTTGGTTGATTGCCTCCAAACTTTTTGGACATCTTTTCCCGTCCATATCATTGCCTCATGCAAATTCTCATACTCATTCTCTTAGTAATTATTTATCAGCAAATTTCCAAAGTTTCTGTCCTGGAAGGAACTTTGTGAAGGAGGTGAAGGAAATATGCCCTAGAGGCAATAATAAAGTTATTATTTATTTCCTCATATCATGATAAATGTTTATTATTCATGCTAGAATTGTATTAACCGGAAACATGATACATGTGTGAATACATAGACAAACATATAGTCACTAGTATGCCTATACTTGACTAGCTCATTAATCAAAGATGGTTATATTTTCTAACCATAGACATGTGTTGTCATTTGATTAATGGGATCACATCATTAGGAGAATGATGTGATTGACATGACCCATCCCGTTAGCTTAGCACTTGATCGTTTAGTATTCTGCTATTGCTTTCTTCATGACTTATACATGTTCCTGTAACTATGAGAATTATGCAACTCCCGTTTACCGGAGGAACACTTTGGGTACTACCAAACGTCACAACATAACTGGGTGATTATAAAGGAGTACTATAGGTGTCTCCAAAGGTACATGTTGAGTTGGCGTATTTCGAGATTAGGTTTTGTCACTCCGATTGTCGGAGAGGTATCTCTAGGCCCTCTCGGTAATACTCATCACTTAAGCCTTGCAAGCATTATAACTAATGAGTTAGTTATGAGATGACGTATTACAGAACGAGTAAAGAGACTTGCCGGTAACGAGATTGAACTAGGCATTGGATACGGACGATCAAATCTCGGGCAAGTAACATACCGATGACAAAGGGAACAACGTATGTTGTTATGCGGTTTGACTGATAAAGATCTTCGTAGAATATGTAGGAACCAATATGGGCATCCAGGTCCCGCTATTGGTTATTGACCGAGAATGGTTTTAGGTCATGTCTACATAGTTCTCGAACCCGTAGGGTCCGCACGCTTAACGTTTCGATGACAGTTTTACTATGAGTTTATAAGTTTTGATGTACCGAAGTTTTTTCAGAGTCCCGGATGTGATCACGGACATGACGAGGAGTCTCGTAATGGTCGAGACATAAAGATTGATATATTGGAAGCCTATGTTTGGACATCGGAATGGTTCCGGGTGAAATCGGCATTTTACCGGAGTACCGGGAGGTTACCGGAACCCCCCGGGGGGTTAATGGGCCTACATGGACCACGAGGGAAAAGAGGGAAGGAGCCAGGAGGGGGCCGCGCGCCCCTCCCCCTCCTAGTCCGAATAGGACAAGGGAAGGGGGGCGGCGCCCCCCCTTTCCTTCCCCTCTTCCTCCTCTTTCCCCCCTTCTCCTACTCCTACTTGGAAAGAGGGAGTCCTACTCCCGGTGGGAGTAGGACTCCCCCCTTGGCGCGCCCTCTAGGCCGGCCGCCTCCTCCCCCTTGGCTCCTTTATATACGGGGGCGGGGGGCACCCCAAAGACACACAAGTTGATCTACGGATCGTTCCTTAGCCGTGTGCGGTGCCCCTTTCCACCATATTCCACCTCGCTCATATCATCGCGGAGTTTAGGCGAAGCCCTGCGCTGGTAGAACATCATCATCGTCACCACGCCGTCGTGCTGACGGAACTCATCTCTGGAGCCTTTGCTGGATCGGAGGGCCGGAGATCGTCATCGAGCTGAACGTGTGCTAAACTCGGAGGCCTCGTAAGTTCGGTGCTTGGATCGGTCGGATCGTGAAGACGTACGACTACATCAACCGCGTTGTGCTAACGCTTCCGCTTACGGTCTACGAGGGTACATGGACGAACACTCTCCCCTCTCGTTGCTATTTCATCACCATGATCTTGCGTGTGCGTAGGAATTTTTTTTGAAATTACTACGTTCCCCAACAGTGGCATCCGAGCCTAGGTTTTATGCGTTGATGTTATATGCACGAGTAGAACACAAGTGAGTTATGGGCGATACAAGTCATACTGCTTACCAGCATGTCATACTTTGGTTCGGCGGTATTGTGAGATGAAGCGGCCTGGACCGACATTACGCGTACGCTTACGCGAGACTGGTTTCACCGTTACGAGCACTCGTGCTTAAAGGTGACTGGCGGGTGTCTGTCTCTCTCACTTTAGCTGAATCGAGTGTGGCTACGCCCGGTCCTTGCGAAGGTTAAAACAGCACCAACTTGACAAACTATCGTTGTGGTTTTTGATGCGTAGGTAAGAACGGTTCTTGCTAAGCCCGTAGCAGCCACGTAAAATTTGCAACAACAAAGTAGAGGACGTCTAACTTGTTTGCAGGGCATGTTGTGATGTGATATGGTCAAGACGTGATGCTATATTTTATTGTATGAGATGATCATGTTTTGTAACCGAAGTTATCGGCAACTGGCAGGAGCCATATGGTTGTCGCTTTATTGTATGAAATGCAAACGCCCTGTAATTGCTTTACTTTATCACTAAGCGGTAGCGATAGTCGTAGAAGCAATAGATGGCGTAACGACAACGATGCTACGATGGATATCAAGGTGTCGCGCCAGTGACGATGGTGATCATGACGGTGCTTCGAAGATGGAGATCACAAGCACAAGATGATGATGGCCATATCATATCACTTATATTGATTGCATGTGATGTTTATCCTTTATGCATCTTATCTTGCTTTGATTGACGGTAGCATTTTAAGATGATCTCTCACTAATTATCAAGAAGTGTTCTCCCTGAGTATGCACCGTTGCGAAAGTTCTTCGTGCTGAGACACCACATGATGATCGGGTGTGATAGGCTCTACGTTCAAATACAACGGGTGCAAAACAGTTGCACACGCGGAATACTCAGGTTATACTTGACGAGCCTAGCATATACAGATATGGCCTCGGAACACAGAGACCGAAAGGTTGAGCGTGAATCATATAGTAGATATGATCAACATAGCGATGTTCACCATTGAAACTACTCCATCTCACGTGATGATCGGACATGGTTTAGTTGATTTGGATCACGTGATCACTTAGATGACTAGAGAGATGTCTGTCTAAGTGGGAGTTCTTAAGTAATATGATTAATTGAACTTAAATTTATCATGAACTTAGTACCTGATAGTATCTTGCTTGTCTATGTTCGTTTGTAGATAGATGGCTCGTGCTGTTGTTCCGTTGAATTTTAATGCGTTCCTTGAGAAAGCAAAGTTGAAAGATGATGGTAGCAATTACACGGACTGGGTCCGTAACCTGAGGATTATCCTCATTGCTGCATAGAAAAGTTACGTCCTGGAAGCACCGCTGGGTGCCAGGCCTGCTGCTGATGCAACTGACAACGTTAAGAACGTCTGGCAGAGCAAAGCTGATGACTACTCTATAGTTCAGTGTGCCATGCTTTACGGCTTAGAACCGGGCCTTCAACGACGTTTTGAACGTCATGGAGCATATGAGATGTTCCAGGAGTTGAAGTTAATATTTCAAGCAAATGCCCGGATTGAGAGATATGAAGTCTCCAATAAGTTCTATAGCTGCAAGATGGAGGAGAATAGTTCTGTCAGTGAACACATACTCAAAATGTCTGGGTATAATAATCACTTGATTCAACTGGGAGTTAATCTTCCTGATGATAGTGTCATTGACAGAATTCTCCAATCACTGCCACCAAGCTACAAGAGCTTCGTGATGAATTATAATATGCAAGGGATGAACAAGACTATTCCCGAGCTCTTCGCAATGCTAAAAGCTGCGGAGGTAGAAATCAAGAAGGAGCATCAAGTGTTGATGGTCAACAAGACCACTAGTTTCAAGAAGAAGGGCAAAGGGAAGAAGAAGGGGAACTTCAAAAAGAACGGTAAGCAAGTTGCTGCTCAAGAGAAGAAACCCAAGTCTGGACCTAAGCCTGAACTTGAGGGCTTCTACTGCAAGCAGACTGGACACTGGAAGCGGAACTGCCCCAAGTATTTGGCGGATAAGAAGGATGGCAAAGTGAACAAAGGTATATGTGATATACATGTTATTGATGTGTACCTTACTAATGCTCGCAGTAGCACCTGGGTATTTGATACTGGTTCTGTTGCTAATATTTGCAACTCGATACAGGGACTACGGATTAAGCGAAGATTAGCTAAGGACGAGGTGACGATGCGCGTGGGAAATGGTTCCAAAGTCGATGTGATCGCGGTCGGCACGCTACCTCTACATCTACCATCGGGATTAGTATTAGACCTAAATAATTGTTATTTGGTGCCAGCGTTGAGCATGAACATTATATCTGGATCTTGTTTGATGCGAGACGGTTATTCATTTAAATCAGAGAATAATGGTTGTTCTATTTATATGAGTAATATCTTTTAGGTCATGCACCCTTGAAGAGTGGTCTATTTTTATTGAATCTCGATAGTAGTGATACACATATTCATAGTGTTGAAACCAAAAGATGCAGAGTTGATAATGATAGTGCAACTTATTTGTGGCACTGCCGTTTGGGTCATATCGGTGTAAAGCGCATGAAGAAACTCTATACTGATGGGCTTTTGGAATCACTTGATTATGAATCACTTGGTACTTGCGAACCGTGCCTTATGGGCAAGATGACTAAAACGCCGTTCTCCGGTACTATGGAGAGAGCAACAGATTTGTTGGAAATCATACATACAGATGTATGTGGTCCAATGAATGTTGAGGCTCGTGGCGGATATCGTTATTTTCTCACCTTCACAGATGATTTAAGCAGATATGGGTATATCTACTTAATGAAACACAAGTCTGAAACATTTGAAAAGTTCAAAGAATTTCAAAGTGAAGTGGAAAATCATCGTAACAAGAAAATAAAGTTTCTACGATCTGATCGTGGAGGAGAATATTTGAGTTACGAGTTTGGTCTACACTTGAAACAATGCGGGATAGTCTCGCAACTCACGCCACCTGGAACACCACAACGAAATGGTGTGTCCGAACGTCATAATCGTACTTTACTTGATATGGTGCGATCTATGATGTCTCTTACTGATTTACCGCCATCGTTTTGGGGTTATGCTTTAGAGACGGCCGCATTCACGTTAAATAGGGCACCATCAAAATCCGTTGAGACGACGCCTTATGAACTGTGGTTTGGCAAGAAACCAAAGTTGTCGTTTCTTAAAGTTTGGAGCTGCGATGCTTATGTAAAGAAACTTCAACCAGATAAGCTCGAACCCAAATCAGAGAAATGTGTCTTCATAGGATACCCAAAGGAGGCTATTGGGTACACCTTCCATCACAGATCTGAAGGCAAGATTTTCGTTGCTAAATTCGGATCCTTTCTAGAGAAGGAGTTTCTCTCGAAGAAGTGAGTGGGAGGAAAGTAGAACTTGACGAGATAACTGTATCTACTCCCTTATTGGAAAGTAGTTCATCACAAGAACCGGTTCCTGTGACAACTACACCAATCAGTGAGGAAGCTAATGATATTGATCATGAAACTTCAGAACAAGTTTCTACAGAACCTCGTAGGTCTACCAGAGTAAGATCTGCACCAGAGTGGTACGGCAATCCTATTCTGGAAGTCATGTTACTTGACCATGATGAACCTACGAACTATGAGGAAGCGATGATGAGCCTAGATTCCGCAAAATGGCTAGAGGCCATGAAATCTGAGATGGGATCCATGTATGAAAACAAAGTATGGACTTTGGTTGACTTGCCCGATGATCGGCAAGCTATTGAGAATAAATGGATCTTTAAGAAGAAGACTGACGCTGATGGTAATGTAACTGTCTATAAAGCTCGACTTGTTGCGAAAGGTTTTTGACAAGTTCAAGGGGTTGACTACGATGAGACTTTCTCACCCGTAGCGATGCTTAAGTCTGTCCGAATCATGTTAGCTATTACTGCATTTCATGATTATGAAATTTGGCAAATGGATGTCAAGACTGCATTCTTGAATGGATTTCTAGAAGAAGAGTTGTATATGATGCAGCCGGAAGGTTTTGTTGATCCAAAAGGTGCTAACAAAGTGTGCAAGCTCCAGCGTTCCATTTATGGACTGGTGCAAGCATCTCGGAGTTGGAATAAACACTTTGATAGTGTGATCAAAGCATATGGTTTTGTACAGACTTTTGGAGAAGCCTGTATTTACAAGAAAGTGAGTGAGAGCTCTGTAGCATTTCTAGTTTTATATGTAGATGACATATTATTAATTGGAAATGATATAGAATTTCTGGATAGCATAAAGGGATACTTGAATAAAAGTTTTTCAATGAAAGACCTCGGTGAAGCTGCTTATATATTGGGCATCAAGATCTATAGATATAGATCAAGACGCTTAATAGGACTTTCACAAAGCACATACCTTAAATTTTTTTTGAAAAAGTTCAAAATGGATCAGGCAAAGAAAGGATTCTTGGCTGTGCTACAAGGTGTGAAGTTGAGTCAAACTCAATGCCCGACCACAGCAGAAGATAGAGAGAAAATGAAAGATGTTCCCTATGCTTCAGCCATAGGCTTTATCATGTATGCAATGTTGTGTACCAGACCTGACGTATGCTTAGCAATAAGCTTGGCAGGAAGGTACCAAAGTAATCCAGGAGTGGATCACTGGACAGCGGTCAAGAACATCCTGAAATACCTGAAAAGGACTAAGGATATGTTTCTCATATATGGAGGTGACAAAGAGCTAGTCGTAAAAGGTTATGTCGATGCAAGCTTTGACACTGATCCGGACGATTCTAAATCGCAAATCGGATACGTGTTTATATTAAACGGTGGAGCTGTAAGTTGGTGCAGTTCTAAACAAAGCGTCGTGGCGGGATCTACATGTGAAGCGGAGTACATAGCTGCTTCTAAAGCAGCGAATGAAGGAGTCTGGATGAAGGAGTTCATTTCCGATCTAGGTGTCATACCTAGTGCATCGGGACCAATGAAGATCTTCTGTGACAATACTGGTGCAATTGCCTTGGCAAAGGAATCCAGATTTCACAAGAGGACCAAGCACATCAAGAGACGCTTCAATTCCATTCGGGACCAAGTCCAAGTGAGAGACATAGATATTTGCAAGATACATACGGATCTGAATGTTGCAGACCCGTTGACTAAGCCTCTCTCACGAGCAAAACATGATCAGCACCAAGACTCCATGGGTGTTAGAATCATTACTACGTAATCTAGATTATTGACTCTAGTGCAAGTGGGAGACTTAAGGAAATATGCCCTAGAGGCAATAATAAATTTATTATTTATTTCCTCATATCATGATAAATGTTTATTATTCATGCTAGAATTGTATTAACCGGAAACATGATACATGTGTGAATACATAGACAAACATATAGTCACTAGTATGCCTCTACTTGACTAGCTCATTAATCAAAGATGGTTATGTTTCCTAACCATAGACATGTGTTGTCATTTGATTAATGGGATCACATCATTAGGAGAATGATGTGATTGACATGACCCATCCCGTTAGCTTAGCACTTGATCGTTTAGTATTCTGCTATTGCTTTCTTCATGACTTATACATGTTCCTGTAACTATGAGAATTATGCAACTCCCGTTTACCGGAGGAACACTTTGGGTACTACCAAACATCACAACGTAACTGGGTGATTATAAAGGAGTACTACAGGTGTCTCCAAAGGTACATGTTGAGTTGGCGTATTTCGAGATTAGGTTTTGTCACTCCGATTGTCGGAGAGGTATCTCTAGGCCCTCTCGGTAATACTCATCACTTAAGCCTCGCAAGCATTATAACTAATGAGTTAGTTATGAGATGACGTATTACAGAACGAGTAAAGAGACTTGCCGGTAACGAGATTGAACTAGGCATTGGATACGGACGATCAAATCTCGGGCAAGTAACATACCGATGACAAAGGGAACAACGTATGTTGTTATGCGGTTTGACTGATAAAGATCTTCGTAGAATATGTAGGAACCAATATGGGCATCCAGGTCCCGCTATTGGTTATTGACCGAGAATGGTTTTAGGTCATGTCTACATAGTTCTCGAACCCGTAGGGTCCGCACGCTTAACGTTTCGATGACAGTTTTATTATGAGTTTATAAGTTTTGATGTACCGAAGTTTGTTCAGAGTCCCGGATGTGATCACGGACATGACGAGGAGTCTCGGAATGGTCGAGACATAAAGATTGATATATTGGAAGCCTATGTTTGGACATCGGAATGGTTCCGGGTGAAATCGGCATTTTACCGGAGTACCGGGAGGTTACCGGAACCCCCCGGGGGGTTAATGGGCCTACATGGGCCACGAGGGAAAAGAGGGAAGGAGCCAGGAGGGGGCCGCGCGCCCCTCCCCCTCCTAGTCCGAATAGGATAAGGGAAGGGGGGCGGCGCCCCCCCTTTGCTTTCCCTCTTCCTCCTCTTTCCCCCCTTCTCCTACTCCTACTTGGAAAGAGGGAGTCCTACTCCCGGTGGGAGTAGGACTCCCCCCCTTGGTGCGCCCTCTAGGCCGGCCGCCTCCTCCCCCTTGGCTCCTTTATATACGGGGGCGGGGGGCACCCCAAAGACACACAAGTTGATCTACGGATCGTTCCTTAGCCGTGTGCGGTGCCCCTTTCCACCATATTCCACCTCGGTCATATCGTCGTGGAGTTTAGGCGAAGCCCTGAGCCGGTAGAACATCATCATCGTCACCACGCCGTCGTGCTGACGGAACTCATCTCCGGAGCCTTTGCTGGATCGGAGGGCCGGAGATCGTCATCGAGCTGAACGTGTGCTAAACTCGGAGGCCCCGTACGTTCGGTGTTTGGATCGGTCGGATCGTGAAGACGTACGACTACATCAACCGCGTTGTGCTAACGCTTCCGCTTACGGTCTACGAGGGTACGTGGACGAACACTCTCCCCTCTCGTTGCTATTTCATCACCATGATCTTGCGTGTGCGTAGGAATTTTTTTGAAATTACTACGTTCCCCAACAGTATATTCTAGGCATGTCCAAATGAGTTGAAACTTTGCCACATCCTTCATATGACCAAATCGTGACTCGCCACCAAATTTGAGCTCATGTAACTCATTTATGTGAGCCCAGCTCTAATTTTGGTTTCTAGTCAGATTTTCAGTTTGTGAAGCAACTATATTTTATATTGCTTCATTTAAGCTGAATTTTTTAGGGCATTCTCCTATCCATATCAACCCTATCCAGCAAGTTTTGGCCCATTTCATCAAACCATTTGCCCTGTGCAATATTTCCATGTTTTTGGTCAGAATAAAGCATTGTGAAGAAAGTGCTAGTTTGGTTCATCCAAATGTCCTGAAACTTTTTGAGCAGCTTCATATCTTCAAATCATTGGGCCATGCCCAATTTCAGCTCAACTTGCCTCTTCATGTGAGTGCAACTTCGTCACCTCTAATTCTGGCCATTAGGGTGGTTTCTACAGCAAGTATCCTTTTTATCCATTCTAATGAGCTGCAAATTCTCAGAGAGGATCATCTTAGTGCTTGATCACGCTGTGCCAAAACTCAGAGTCATTGCACTGTTCTATCTCTTACAATTCACATCAAACACCTTGCTGCCAAAAAGTTTTCGCTCCTCCTCCAAATCTCATCTTTGCCCCTTGACCGATTTCTTCTTCATTTTGACCAAGGGTAGCATGGTCTATCTACTAGACATGGTTGTTCCTGCCAGAACGAGCCATTTGCACTAGTGCTCGTGGTGATCACGCTTGCATCATGGCTAATTGCGTGCTCTGGCTCGTTCTGGCCACTGTTCCCGTCGTCTCCCTCGTTGTCTCGACGCCTCACCTTGTCCTGGAGGTAGCCCGTGAGCCCTTGCATCGCCCTGCGTCGCTGCCTCACCCTGAATCACCGCGGTGTGGTCACCTTCGCCATGCCCGTGTCGCATGCTGCCACTGACCTCCATTAGAGCTTGGCGTGAGCTTGCTCGTGATGCTCTAGATCCCTCATCCACGCCTATATAAGGACCCCCGAACCTCTCTGTACCTCGCCAGCCTCTCCCCAAGCCTCCCCGACCACCGTAGCAGCGACATCTCGCCGTTCTTTGTCGTTCGTCCATGGCCATCATCGGAGTTCGTCTTGTTTCCGACGAGCTCGAGCCGCGTCTCCTTCTCTAGCCATCACCACTGCATTCCTCTCCGTCGGGCGCACCTCCCCATCCCCTCATTTCATCGCCGGAGCCCCTCTGGCCACGTGCTCCAAGTTCGGCCGCCGCCTCTGCCGTTCGGTCACCTTCTCAACCACCGCCCTGAGCATCCTCGCTCCTCTCCACCACCACCACCGCCTTCCCCATGCTCCGGCAAACATCCTCAGCCCCTTGCCCTCACCAGAGTCAGCCTGCATCGTCGAGCTTCACCATCGGCCGGCCGCCTCTGCTCCTCCCTGTCGCCACTCACCGCCATCGCTCCCAGCCGCCCCGTCGCTCCCTCTCTACAGAGATGGACGCGGGAGGCTGAGCCACGCCCGTCGATGGCCTCTGCTTGGCCGGGCCTGGCCGGAGCCGCCAGGCCCCCTTGTCTGCAGCGCCCCTGCCCTCCTCCTCTGCTTCTGTCGTGACCAGGCACGAGAGAAGGAAGAAGATAGCGCCAGCCTGGCCCTGCCCCCGGGTCCCGCCTGTAAGCATCTCCCGCCCGGGCCCGCACGTTTTTAAGTATAAGCGCATTTCCAAAAATACGTTTTCTG
This sequence comes from Triticum dicoccoides, assembly GCF_002162155.2. Lineage (NCBI taxonomy): Eukaryota > Viridiplantae > Streptophyta > Magnoliopsida > Poales > Poaceae > Triticum > Triticum dicoccoides. The sequence goes on from NC_041385.1 coordinate 244,973,291, forward strand.
TTTTCAGAAAGCGTATCCCTTTCCCCCTTTTGATAAAATACGTTTTCTAAGCGGGAAAGCGTATTCTTCTCTTCAGGAGCTCAAAATAAGTTTTCTCAGTGCAGGAACGTACTCTGCCAGAAGGCGCTCTCTGTTTTGCCTCCAGGGACTTGTTTGTAGAAGTTTTATTCACAGATTAATCCCTGAGCTTCCAACCTTCATAACTTCGCAACCGTAGCTCCGGTCAAGGTGAAACCAACGCTCACTTCTTCGTCTTGTCAAGACCTTTCTATTGGTAATATTTTTACTAGGTGGACACATAGTGAAAATGACCATTTTGCCCTTGCTTCTAATCAGCCCCCTCCGAGAGAGAAAAGTCTGACGTTTCGTTCCTTGGCTTCACCGCACTTCTTCCCGGAGTCTCTTCACCCCCAGGCAAGACACAACAGCCAATTTCATGATAGCCATGCATTAGCCATGGTTTCTACTTGAATATTTAATAAAAGTTTGCTCGTTATTTGTCTGCTTGTTTGCTACGGTTGTCGTTGTTTCGGTTATGCTCGTGGTTTCATGTTCACCTTCATGCTATGTTCAATGCATCTTGTTATCTTGTACTAATTGCTAGTATTATTGTCACATGTTATGCTTGATAGTAGTAGTACATGCTGGTAGCAGTGGGGTGTTCTTTCTGATGCATGTTTACCGTCTGTTATCAAGTACCGTTGCTATGCATGTTACTTTGCATCAAGTTGGTTATATGCTTACTTGGTATTATTCTTGCTTTGTTCTTGAATGGTATTTATTCATGATGCTAGTGGTCATGCTATGCTTATGGTAGAGTTATGCTTGTGTTATTCATGCTCGTCAGTATGCCATGCTCATTCAGATATATGATTCATTGTGGTTATGCTCGATGATTATGTTGCACCCCCATGTTGATATCATGCTCATGCATTGTAGTTGCATCAAGTTATTTTATTATAGCTCAGCTTATTGCATTCAAGTTTAACCAGATAATGATGAGCTTGAACAACTGTTTGCTGAGTCATGGTGCCACCAGACCGAGCTGACCAGTGCAACCACATTTGCCTTTTATGGGATGGTCCTAACTGGGTCTATTGTCAAGCCTCTCGCCGGTGCCTCCAACGCGGGAAGGTTATGGGTGCGCGCTACCCTCACTACAAAAAAAGACACATCCATGACATTTTGGGCCGAACGAAACTTTTTTCTATCATACATATGACACTTTTATGACGATAATTGTGACAATACCCGGTATCATCATAGATGTGGTGGGCTCCTACTTCTATGACAAAAAATCATGACAGAAAATGGGCTTTTTGTCTTGGGCGGGCCGGAGACGCAGCTGCATGACATTCTCTGGGCCGTCCATGACGAAAAAACCCGTGGTAGAAGCGAGGGCGAGGAATATTTCGGGGAGTTCCCGGTTACGGTGGGCGGTCGGGGGCCGAGCGATGCGCGTTTCTCTCGTACACGTACGCACGTGTGTGCGAGGCATTGGCTCAAACTGAACCGGAGCGAGGCATTGGGCTCTAACTGAACCCGAGCGATTGCACTACACGCTACGCGTTACTGAACCCGAGCGATCGATCGATGGCTGTTAATTGAACCCGATCGAGTGATTCCTTCGCTACTGCTGCTAACTGAAGCCGATCGATTGGA
>NC_041385.1:244975313-245005770 GCF_002162155.2 Triticum dicoccoides
GATGAACAGTGAGCGGTGGGGGGGGATGCAGGACCCCGTGGCATTGCCTCTGGATGAACAGGACGACCCCGTGGAGGGCTGGATGAACAGTAGATGATGGAGGGGTGCCCGTGAAGGGGTGGTTGAACAGTAGCCGGTGGAGTAGCACGCGCTGGAGGCTGGATGAACAGGAGCCCGTGGAGGCTGGAGGAGGTCGACGGTAGCCCGTGGAGGCTGGAGGAGGTCGATGGTGGAGATGAACAGTATCCCATGGAGTCCCGTTTTGCGGTACGCCACACTCCTCCCGATGAACAAGACCCCCGTTTCGACCATAGCACTCCAACACAAGTCCGTTTCGTCCGTTTTGTGGTACGCAAGACCTCTCCCAATCAACAGGACCCCCGTTTCAATCGTAGGAGGTCCGTTTCCTCCGTTTTGCGGTACACCACACCCATTCCGATCAACAGGACCCCCTTTTCGACCATAGGAGGTCCGTTTCCTCCATTTTGCGGTACGCCACACCCCCCGATCAATAGGACCCCATTTCGACCATAGGAGGTCCGTTTCCTCCGTTTTGCGGTATGCCAGACCCCTCCCGATGAACATGACCCCGTTTTGAATATGGCCGGTCGAACACAATGCCGTTTCCTCCATTCTGCGGTACGCCAGGCCTCGTTTCCATCGCATGTTCCGTCCAAGCCAGTCGGCTCCCACGCGTTCTGTTGCCTCCCGATGAACACGACGCATTCCGTTGCCTCCCCATGAACACGAGCATTCCGTTGCCTCCCCATGAACACGACGATGACGCTGTTTCTCTGTTCCGACCCAGCCATGTACACGAGCCCTGGCCGTACATATGCGCGAGTAAGCGTTTGAGACCCTGCCCGTATGTACGTACGTGGCCGTATTTTCTTTCTTGCACCCTGGCCGCTGTACGTACGTGTACATGCTATGTGCGCGCCTCTACTACGACACGTGTGCGCCTCTACAACGACCAGTATGTACGTACACGTTCGCGACCAGAATGACAATGCTACGTATGCTTCGACCAGGTGGGTCCCGACTGTCAGGAACTTCCTTGCCTGCGAAGATGTAGCTGGTGGGTCCCAGCAGTCAGGAGGGCGAATCGTTTTTTTTTGCCCGGACGCACTTCCTTGCGTGCGAAGATGTAGCTGGTGGGTCCCAGCAGTTAGGGGGAAACGTTTTTTTCGCAAAATACGGTGGCCCATCTGGTGGGTCCCCGCTGTCAGGTGGAGGAATAATTATTTTGCGCGTAATAAGGAGGCACTTCCTTGCTGCGGCCGTGGACCCAGCTGTCAGCCTCTCCACGTATAGTCCACATCCGATGGAAGTCGTTCCTTGACCACGTTCATCACGCCGCGCCGAGAGCACCAGGGCGGTGGACGACGGCGAGGCCTAGGAAGGGGACGACGCGGAGCCGGGGAAGACGCGGCGGTGGATGCCCATCCGTAGAGGAGTACGAGGGTTCACTGGTTCGCTGCGGTGTGAGGCTGCCGTTGCCGCAGAATAACAGGGGGTGTGGGTGAGCAGAGGGATGGCCTGGCCAGCGGTGGGATTAGTAGGGAGCGGTGAGGCCTCCGCCGCATCGCAGCCGGCCAGTGGAGGCAGGAGCACGAGGCACGACCGGTGCTGGTTTGGGCGGCTGGAGCAAGAAGACCAGAGGTTGAAGAAGCACTATGGCCGTTGGATGAACATCGTACGGTAACAGGAGCTAGAATAGTTCATATTGACTTAGTTGACAAAGCCCTCCGTCCCCGTGAACTTGGTAGGCCCACAATTCAGCCTCCCACTATGCTGGGTTCCAGCTGGCAGGGGGAGTATTCATTTTTTTGTGCGTAATAAGGAGGCACTTCCTTGCGTGTGAAGATAGCTGGTGGGTCCGACCTGTCAGCGGGGGGCATGTTTTTTTCAAGAAATACAGAGGCCCTTCCGGTGGGTCCCAGATGTCAGTGGAGGAATCATTATTTTGCGCGTAATAAGGAGCCATTTCCTTGTGTGCGACCGTGAACCCAGCTGTCAGCCTCTCCACGCACAGTCTACTTCCGATGGAGTCATTCGTTGAACATGTTGACCACGCCGCGTCGAGCGCGTCCAAGGTGGTGGACAACAGCGAGGCCCTGGACAGCAACGAGACGGAGATGGGAAGACGCGGGAGTAGAGTCGCAGACGGAGAGGTGTACGAGGGTTAACTGGTTCTAGTGCGGTGTGGTTCAGCAGTCGGTGGAGAAGAACAGGAGGTGTGGAGGAGTGGAGGGATGGCCTGGCCAACGCTGGAGTAGCGCTTCATAGCGAAGCGTGCTAAGCAGAGCTGCTAGTAGGAGGAGGCGGGAGGTGGTCCCGGCGATGCTGGAGGAAGAAGACGAGAGATTGAAGATGGATGCTGGTCGTTGGATGTAAATCTAACGGCTAACATGTCAGAATTATTTGTTGACTAAATTGACAACGACTTGCATTGGCTTCGACCTATTGGCCCACATTCCAGTCTCCAAAAATGTGGCACGTATTCAACCCATTTTTTCAGAATTTACAATCTTTTTTTGCGTGGTAGAATTTACAGTCAATTTGATCTTTTTTTTGAAATACAGCTATTAGCTGGGCTCGGTGAACAAATAATGTAGCGTCCATGCGACCCATTTATTTTATTTCCTAAAAAATTACAGGCCATTTGCACTTTCTCGAAATACACAATTTTGCTGGGCTGATTCTAATTATAATGTTGGGTTGGGCTAGCAATGTTATCAAAAAATAAAAAGGGGATGATCATTTTGTTATAAATATATTTAAATAATAAGTGATATTATTATATTCGTTCCTAAATCTTACCAAGCTTTTGTACACAATCACTAGGATTTTCGTGCCAAAACAACCCAGGATTTTATTGTTAAGAAATTATTTTTATAAGTTAATAAGATGTGGGATATTGTTTTTTTACATATGTAAGTATCTGTTAAATATATGATGACAATAAAATAATATATAATAACATATAAAATAATTTAAATATATATAATATAGTTAGAAGGGAAACATAAGTTGGACCTGGCGTTCCTATTCTTATATAGAAAAATAGAACAGACCTCTATGTTTTCTTCAAAAAAATACATAAATTGGGCTGCCGATATTCAGGAAAAATAAAACCTTGGATGGGAGGTCCATAGGCCGGTCGATACATGACGGCCCTCAAGAAAATACAAACAGGCCTGTGGACCTCCCATCCGAGGTCGTGGGCTGCGTATGTTAAAAATGAAAGCCTAGACGAGGCAGCCCAAAACCCAGCTGATACTTGCTGGCCCAGTGATAATAAATGATACCTGCCAGCTCCCCGGCTTCGTTGTGAATTTATCTCCTATAGTAACTACGTTGAAGCACCTAAAAAATGTAACTATGTTGACAAACCCGTGGGCCCCAATGTCAGTATAGCATTAGGAGTAAGTATTTTTTCGATGAGGCACTTGCTTGCGTACGGCCATAGACCTGGTGGGTCCCGAGTGTCCGCCTCTTCACGTATAGTCCTTTCCAGATTCCTCTCGTTTGTTCAGCATGTTCACAATGACAGACAGCAGCGTCGTGGCGAGCGCACAAAGGCGAAGGAGGGGATCCGACCACATGAGGAAGTGCCTTATTATTAACGAAACTACTGAACTAGCCTAGTGACAAGTGACACTAGCCGACAGATGTTCCGCCCGGATTCGATTCCACCTCACACCTGTGCAGGGAAAATATCTCCAAATTTTTTGCCTCTTCCTTTATTTACATGTGGGTCCCCATTGTCATCTACGCACATCACGTCCAACACTTGCCAAAACTTCGTCCCTCGTTTTCTTTGTGTTTCGCACACTCGACATTGTGCGGGCATTTTGACTGTGCATCATATGAAGATGTGCTATGCATGGATGTTGATCAGCATGATGTTAACTGGCTGGTAGTTCCATTTTCGACCATGAATAAAACTTCCAACATGATGTTAACCCTGTTTGAAAAGGCCGTGTTAATATAAATGCTCTGCTTCTAAAAGTTGCAGTTTCCTATCTGAAACTGAACTTGCAGTTTCTTATCTGAAACTGAAACTTGCAGTTTCTTCTCTGAGAATCATATTGTCTGCACTTTTATACTCCTATAAAACTACAATTTTTCAGTGCTAAAAATAGATCTCTAGAATTCATAAAATACTTCATATGCTCAATACTGCAAATCTGAAATTCAAAAGACATTCATATATGAAAGTACTCTCAAAATACACAACACAAAACACAATTCGCAACCTGCAAATACTGACAGCCCTAAGCTCCTCCTGACAATTCACAACCTGCCCGACTATTGGGCTGGGGGGGGGGGGCAGTCCCCTCCTATTTCTCGGCGGCAGACAGCCGCCCCGTGAGACGATGTGAAAGGCGAGGGAGAGGATGGCGGGGAAGCGTCGTCGGGCCAACTGCTTTTCTCCTCTTGCAGTTGGGTTCGGTCGATGAAGACTCCATCGTCTCGCTCTGGCAGGACACCCTCACAAATGGCACCCTGTAGAAGCTCGATCCTTGAATCTCTGGTGGATGCTCCATCTGGGATCGATACTCCCAGCACCGCTCCCTCACGATCGGATTTGGTGAATCTGTTTGCTCCATGGCCCAGAGGAGCAACCCTATGTACTCCGGCGCGACTCCCTCCAGGAGTATCGCCGCCTTTTCGCTCTGTTGCAGATATTTGGCGATGGATGTCGCCGTCGCCGCTAGTTGGTCCTTGTTGTGAAACCAAGACTGTATCTCCAACATCCTAGCTAGCTTCATAGGGTCGCCGTCTGCTATCCTCACGTATCGGTTGTACTCCTCCATCGATCTACTTCTCCACAGCACCTTCACTCACCGGCGGTGGTTTTTAAATGGAAGAGGAGAGGAGCAGTGCTGGTTTTGGATTAGAACAGGAGAGGAGCGACGCTGGTTTTGGACTGGAATAGGAGAGGAGGGGCGGTGGTTTTGAAATGGAAGAGGAGAGGAGCGGTGCTGGATTTAGATTGGAACAGGAGAGGAGCAGCGGTGGTTTAAGAGGAGAAGAGCGGAAGAGCAGCGCTGGTCTTGGAAGTATTTTTTTGTTGTTTTGCATATTTTGGGTCAAAGTTTGACCACGTACTATATTTGACAAGCAAAATGTGAATGCATGTCACCAAAAATTGTATCGCTTGGTTTGTATCTGAATGTACTTTCAAATTATATTATTTTTGCAACGTATAACATATATTTTATGTGCGAAAATCATGGTCAATTATGACCCAGAATAAAAGGGAGACTAGTTAATGTGGGGTCGCTTTCTTAACTGAAGGGTAAACTGATTTTGATTTTGATCCAGTCACAGCGCGCCGACCCTCTCGTCCAATCCTAAATTGTTGCCACACGCTCCTCTCCCTCTTCTCCATTGCAAAACCACCTCCTCTCCTCTCCATCATCTCCATTCCAAAACCACCGTCTCGCCTCTCCCTCTTTTGATCTTCTCCATTGCAAAACCACCTCCTCTCCTCTCCATCATCTCCATTCCAAAACCACCGTCTCACCTCTCCCTCTTCTCTATTGCAAGACCACCGTCTCTCCTCCCATCTTCGAAAGCTAGCACCGGACCACTCAGAAGGACATCTATGGAGAGGATGCAACAGCGAATCAGGCAGATCGCCGACGGCGACCAGGCAAAGTTTGTCAGGTTGAAGGAGATCCTTACTTGGTTTGACAATGAGTGGGGGATTTCGAGGATGGTGCGGGCCATGTGGCAATGCATGCGAAAGTGCGAGACGGCGGCGATGAGGGCGGTGATGTACATGTACTCCTCGGCGAATCAGGCAGATCGCCAGCGGCGACCAGGCAAAGTTAGCCAGGTTGAAGGAGATCCTTACTTGGTTTGATAATGAGTGGGAGATTTCGAGGACGGTGCAGGCCATGTGGCAATGTATGCGAAAGAGCGAGACGGCGGCGATGAGGGCGGCGATGTACATGTACTCCTCGGCGCAGTCACGCCGCAGTCCTCCGAGTTCATCGAGTATCTCCTCTGGGTGATGGAGCAGACAGATTCGCCCGAGGCGATAGTCAGGCGGAGGTGGTGGGCATACAGGTCGAAGGTCGAGCACCCAGAGGATAATGAATCGATCGAGTATGGTGTGCCGTTCGTGAGGGTGCAGAGCCAGCTGGAGCCACAGGAGTATTCGTTCTCCCACCGCAAGAGAAGGCCGGATGGCGCGACGTCGCTTCCCCGCCGTTCTCCATGGTTCCCTCGACGCTCGCCTCATTTCACCGGCGGCGGTAGGGTTTAGGGTAAGCTTAGCACTAACCTAATGTTCCACCTACTCATGCTTACAATCAGTGTGACAGCTAATGAAAATCACGCTTACAATCAGTCTCCAAGTACTACGCCAATCACCCTAAAATAGCTATGGACCTTTGGGTCAAAGTTGTGACACAGTGTACAAATAAAGAAAAATAGATTGGTGCTTCTTTCAGAAAAGAGTACTCCCTAGAAAACTGCCAATATAAGCTACTAGTATTTGGTTAGAGGATTTGCTGCCGAGAAAGATCCGTCCATAGAGAGCGCCACACATCCCACTGGTGGTGGTGGATGCCAATGCGTGCATGCAGCATGGTTGGTGTCGGTATTTTTACTTGGCACACCTCGCACTCTGCATATATGCCGGTTCCGTACGTACATTTGTGCAGTTCCACCAAAATGCAGCTGAATAACCCTGTTTGCACAGATAATGAAAAAGCGTGATTACATTATAGTGGCACTAGTTGATGAAACACACAAAATAAATAGAAGAAAATATTGCGATAGTATCATAGTATGCCTTGCTGTGAGGGCGAGATGGGCCCTGCGATGCCTCATACGGTACGCCTCATACTGGACATCGTCCCAAGTCTCTCAGATACACCTTTTGCCAGTGATGAACATCATTGTACATCGGTAGTACAAGGAGGCGCCTTGAGACATTCAAATCTCTATTTTTGTACAGATCAACTAAAATTAAGCACCCCAGTTTGCAGAAACGCTTAAACATTAACAATGGGACTAGTTGATGAAACATACATTAACAAAGAGAAGCACTTTCTTTATATACATTGCAAATGAAATGATAGAGATGACACTCGCTCTATTTTAACTATAATATTACTTCATTTTATCAGTGACACTAGGGTCAAGCAGGTAGCAAACGAGGTGTACCGTGCGTCGCAAGGATGGAGGACGGGGGTGCTTAGATTGGGATGCTGAAGCAGCCTCTTTCAGTCACCAACATGGATGATTCAATTCATGGGACCTTTTGGTGTAGTTCACCTAAAATGAAGCAATGTCCCGTGAGCTAGCAGCTTCTTCTTCAATTTTTTTTAAGAAAAGGGCTCCAGCCCCGGTTCCATTTCCATCAGAAAACGAAACCCAGAGAGCTTCTTCTTCATTAGTTGCAATAAAATTAAGCAACATCAAGGGTGGTTGTGAAGCTCTTGGAATGCTCAACTATAATTTGGATATCATTTGTGCAGTTCAACTAAGATCGAGCGTCAAATGTATATCTCTGTTTGCACAAAAAAGGTGGAAACGAGGGTGACTAACAAGTGATGAAACATGCATCAAATGAAAAAATGCATGTTCCTTATCTGAATGGCAATCCTACAAGGACAGTAGAAATTTCTAAAGCAGTGGCATTGCTAGATATTAGTGTGGGCATTAGGATTAACTATGACAACAGTTAAATACGACATTACTTTGGGCACGGGAGAGTAGGCGGACCAGGACGGTTGCATTTCTAACGAAAAGAACCAACTTATCTTAATGGGAAATTTAGCAGGACATGTAAAAAGGTGCCATTGATTCATATTACTGGAGGCATTACATTGAAAACAACATTGGTTTAACATGTCCTTACTTTTAACAGTGCGACTGCTACATTTTACCAGTGGCATTACATAAGAGTGGCTCGGGCAACAAACATCAGAACAGGATATCGGGGCTGGTCCCATTTTTGTTCGGTATAGCCACCTTATACTGTGTGAGGCTAGCAAATCTAGTGCTGGACTTACTCTGTTGACTTGTCCCCCAGTCCCCACTTTCTTTCCTTTTTCAACCAATAGATCGGGTTTATATTGAGTTTGTACTGCGTTTCCCTTTATTTCCCTATTAGACCTAGAGACCAGTTGGATAGCCAGTCTCTGCTACTTTTTGCCCCCATTATTTCCTCTTTCAACCAAGTCCTAGATTCAAGTAACAAATCCTCCCCCACCCCACCTCCTTTCTTCCTTGTTTGAACCAAGTAGTACTAGATTCGAGTGCATGAACTAGTTTTACCTCTTAAACGTAAAAAATATGTGGTTTTCGAATAGCCGATCGATCCTATCTACGAGGGGGCCTGAGAAATAGTAAAAGATACAAATGCAGCGACGTCAGGAGGTCAGGAAGTAGAGCAAGGCCGGTTTCGAAGGAAGTTATACCTGATGGTCGCCGGGATGTCGCTAGGTGGGCGGTGGGAGGCCGGATCTGCCCACACTACGGCAGAAAGGAAGAAGGGGTCGGAGGCCCTTCCTTGCCAGCGGTGCTTGGGAGAGAACGGCAAGGCAGGCTGATCAGGACTCGCCAGTAGTGGGTAAGAGCCGTCGCCGAGGACGACCGCGTGAATGTTGCACCTTCTCACCTTCCCCGACGGAGAGGATCCGGCTGGATCTATGACCAGCGATGAGCAGAGAGAGAGAGAGAGAGAGAGAGAGAGAGAGAGAGAGAGTGGCCACCGCTGTCGTGTTTAGATTTGGAGAGGCCGAGACAGTGTGAAGAGAGCAACACAGCAAGCAAGTGCGGAGGCTCCTGCCTATATAGTGGAGTAGTACTAGTTTTCTTTTATCTACCAGAGTCGGCTTGACCTCGTCAATGACCGTCGAGAAGTGTTAATGCACCTGGCCCGGAGGCACAGTTGTCGTCATTTTGATCTGAAGCGCCGGATTATAACATATAACATGAAAAAAATGCCACATGACAAGAAAGCACGACCTCACTGCCCAAAGGAGACAACATGAATCCCGACGGACAAACTAGACAAGGAACAAAGCTCAAATTAAAGATAAACTCATAGAAAAGGGGTCCGTCGATAGATGTCCTAATTAACATAGCCGGCTTGACCTAGATGGCAGCCGAGTAGTCTTCGTGCATGTGCCCCCAATGACTAGCCCAACTCAGTTGTCGCTGTTTAACCCTCGCAGTGATCCGAAGCACATGACACCTAATTTTGCGAGATGACAAGAAACCTTTTTTTTAGATTTCTCACCACAACTACAGCCATGTACAACATAGCCTACACGATATGTAGACGATAGCCAATCCAGGCATGTCTGCTGGAGTCTGGTCACATGCATGGACGAACTGATCTTCCGTGTCTTGCAGGGATCGTCCAGGCACCAACGTAGTACAACACTTCTCTAGTACTATCGCTCGTCTCCCTCTTCTATTAAGTCACCCGACTTGCGGGGCCGGGGAGTGTGCCTATGGTCGGTTCTCAATTGCGGTCCCACATGTGTGCAAACACAATATGATGCGCGTTCCATTCGGAGAGCAGCGTGCCAGACCGACTGATCGTCTGGGGTGCGATGCGAACGCGACGGGCGTGCTGTATACTCCGTACATGTGTACCGCCGTTTCTAGAGGCTTTGCTCCATGGCTCAATCCATGGATACAAAATTAGTATACTGTACTATTTAAAAGTCGAGGGCGGGGCTTTTCCTGCGCGGTAGGCGGTGGGGCAGTTCTGCCTAGTCGGTTCTACAGAGACGCGAGAAGACGAGAGAGTAGGCTGCTACAAACATAGGGCTGTGTGATTTGGCAGCAAGTTACTCCTGGACAGGTGGGGCCGCGTGATTTGACTTGCCATTATCATTTTAACTGCGGTGCTACGACCGGCGTGAGTCTCCCGATTACTGACCACCTCCATACAGGTGCCTCTGCCAATGCTCCACCATGTAGTAGAGGCTGGCTCTTGCATGAGAGCCCACTTCTCCACTTTTTCCTTGCCTCTCTTTCCTCCACATGCAAAAATGCCATGTAAAGCGCACTATTGTACTTACTTGCTCCTACAGGTGCTACGCTTGCCACATAGGCATAAAGTCTGATGTGGCAAGTTAATCAAGAAGAGAGAGACTAGTTTGGTGACCCAAGGAAGAAACGGTTCTAAGCGCGTGTACCTAGGTGAAAAGACAATTTTGAGTCTATAGCTAATTAAATGAAGCAAACTTAGCAACAAAAAACTAATAAGCACACCATTTCATTGGAAGATGTCACTCCTTGGCAAATGCAATAAATACTAGTACCCCCTGTGTCCCATACTATAAGAACGTGTTTGGCACTACACGGAGTACAAAGAAAGAGATAGAGAGAAGTAAAAAAACTACACTTATAGCCAACCTTATAGCTAACCTTGTTGTAGTATGAGTGACTAAGTGATGACTATGTATGACATGCCAACATCACATAGCCTAACGCACCGTGTTAAATCTCCAAGGGCGCGACCGCGCGTGCAACGCGGCGGTCGTGGTAGGCGCGACCATGATACGGGCTGCTGGCAGCCCTTGGATCTGAGATCAAACGGTCGCATTCTAAGTTGCTGAAAATTTGCAGAATAACCCTCCCGCGGCAACCGGCAAATTTCCTCCGGCGGACCGCAGTAGGTTTCTCGATTTGCATGCGGGTTTAACGGGGGGGGGGGGTTTGATGGAGGCGAGGAGGCGTGTTCAGCTGGGCGTGCAGTGGACGACACAGTACTATTTGATTTGACAACTACAACTAGTATAGTATAAAAAACAAAGAAGAGTGGTAGAGATAGAGATAAGAATAGAGACTAGGGAGGAGTGTCGGTGTCAAAACCGATGGATCTCGGGTAGGGTGTCCCGAACTATGCGTCTAGGCTAATGGTAATAGGAGGCAGGGGACACGATGTTTTACCCAGGTTCGGGCCCTCTCGATGGAGGCAATACCCTACTTCATGCTTGATTGATCTTGATGATATGAGTATTACAAGAGTTGATCTACCACGAGATCGTAGAGGCTAAACCCTAGAAGCTAGCCTACGATTATGATTGTTGTCCTACGGACTAAACCCTCCGGTTTATATAGACACCGGAGGGGGCTAGGGTTACATAGAGTCGGTTACAGAGAAGGAAATCTTCATATCCGAATATCCAAGCTTGTCTTCCATGCAAAGGAGAGTCCCATCCGGACACGGGACGAAGTATTCTATCTTGTATCTTCATAGTCCAACAGTCTGGCCAAAGTATATAGTCCGGCTATCCGAGGACCCCTTAATCCAGGACTCCCTCAGTAGCCCCCGAACCAGGCTTCAATGACGATGAGTCCGGTGCGCAGATTGTCTTCGGTATTGCAAGGCGGGTTCTTCTCCAAATCCTCTAGAGCATTGTTGTAACGAGCAGTGTCCGGTTCGTCATCAATGTTGCGCTCCTTGGCTTCTGTGCTTTAATAACGGCTGTCTCCACGTGTCGAGCGAATTAGAGAAGTCGAGGCATTTTTACATTTGCCACCCCAACCATGCGAGTAAATCATCTATAAAAGAGATGGGGATTTGATCCGAATCACACCGTCTCTTCCCAGCGAGTATTCATCAGAGCGCGCGCGGAAGAATCCATACCATTATGGCCGGTCGTCGCGGTTCCTCCTCTCGCTCCCGTCGCACTAGGCCAGGTGATTGGGAGAGATGTTCTGTTCCCCAGAGTCGACTAGTAGAGTTGCAGACCAAGGGGTTTCTCCCACCTGCATACATGGCCCCCGTCCAAGCTGGACTAGCCACTTATAATGGCGGGGAGCAAGCGGAGAGCTTTCCAAACCCATCCAAGGGAGAGCGGGTATGCTTCATCCCCTACTTGCTGATAGGGCTTGGATTTCCAATCCATCGTTTCCTCCGCGGGCTCCTGGAGTTCTACGGCCTCCAGTCGCATAACTTTACCCCAGCCTCCATACTGCATATCGCAGGCTTCATTGCCTTCTGCGAGCTTTTTCTGGGTTGCGAAGCTCATTTCGAGCTGTGGAAGAGGCTATTCTGCCTTATACGCCGTACTCAGGAGGGGTCGGTATATCAAGTGGGCGGAGCCGAAATATGGCGCATCGCCGGGACCGGATATCTATATGGCACCCCGAAGAAGACATTCGGAGATTGGCCCTCGGAATGGTTCTACGTGGAGGACATCCCTCTTTCGGACCCTGTTCGGAAGGGCCTTCCCGAGTTTGTAAATGCCCCGTTGAAGAAACGCCACAGCTGGCGCCCCGGGAGCCCCCGGGAGGAAGATAACAGAGAGATCCTTTTCCTGATGGACAGGATAAATACGCTGGCCAAATCAGGACTGACAATAATTGAAGTTATGTCCATATGTATAATGCAGGGAGTGCAGCCACTTCAATGTCGGGGAAAACCCATGTGGCACTTCAATGGAGAAGACGATGCCACCCACTGCGGTCGTAAAGGTCCGGATTCTCCCGCCGCTCTGGCGAAGATACTGTCCGATTTGTACAAAGGAGAAGAGGAGGAGTTCATCCATATCAAGCCACGGGATGGATTCTCCATGTACAACCCCCCAAGCTGGGTGAGTCGCTATCTTTTATTCCAGTCTTTCCCATATTTTTAGCGCAGATGTTTACTTCGTTGATTCATAGCAGGAACTGCGAAGAGCTATGAAGGATGTTCATAGCCCGTCTCCTCAGCCAGAGGACCCCAACCGGGCTCTCGACCCCGGACTCGAAGAAGATCCGGACACATTTGTGGAGCTTGTTGGCAGGACATTTTATCAGTTAAGCTGCGATGGTGTGATGGTGGCCATCATAGCTGATTATCCCGGCCTACTCCCTGTATCCCAAGTAAGTAAAGCCAGAGTCCCAACTTCCAAAAAGGATTCCCTCTTTACACTTCACCCACCGCACATGTATTGTGTCTTACAGGTAAGGCTATCGGGGCGCCAAGCCGAACCCGCAGCGACTCGCCAACAAGGGGAACCGAAGTCGGGTAGGCTTAAAAGGAAGGCGGTCAGGACCGAGACGCCGTTGCAAAGGTATGTTTAAAAACATGCCATGAATTTATCATTGTTAAAATATAACAATGTCCATTGTCTTCTGACAGAAAAAGTGCTCGCCGAACTATATCCGGAGAGCCTGCTGGTCATGCCTCCACCAGCCGGACTCCAAGTCCGAACTCAAGGGCGGAGGTCAACATGGACAATCCTCCAACAGAGGATGCGGATATATTTTCTGCTACAAACTCCGAGGTGGAGAGCGCCTTAATCATAGGCGCCGTCGGGCCGCACTACGCGACCCTAACTTCTCTAAGGAGGCGTTCGATGCCTTCAACTCAGGGGACGCATATATCCGGGCTGCTCAAGGTGGCCTCGCCAGGGCCACAGACTAGTACGTAGAGGATATATGGGTAAGGAAATTTGATAAGCATTTATATCAGTATCCCCTGAGACTTGAAATAGTTGGCACAACTGATTTAAGGATCCTCGTGTGCATAGGTTCTGATAGAGAAGAATACCCAGCTATCCAAAGAGCTGGAGGTGTGCAAGGGCCGCAATTGCCATGATGGAGGAGTCTACGAAGGCCCCGTCTGGTAATATTTGCTTTAAACGAAAATAATGTCATGGCATGTACCAGTTAAGTATTCGGCATGAATGCGATTCTAACAATAGAATCTGCAGACAATCCCGGAGGCAATCCGGAGGTCGTACCTGAGGATGAGCAACATGTTCGGCGACAGCTGAAGGCTGGCCAGCGTGTGCTTACAAAGGTTATAAAGGAGAAAAATACTCTTCAGGACGCGAACGTCCGACTGGACTTCGAATTAAAGGATGTTCGGGCCCAGCTTGCTGACTCTGTAAAGGAGAATAAGAGGCTATGGCGCGGCATATTCAGTAAGTGCTCTGACGAACCACGATAAAGTTCGGCGAAGAAGTGTGCTGACAAAATTATGTCTGTAGGCATGCTAACAGGTTGTCCTGAGGAGGAGATGCCCAGATCTGCAGGCGATCTTCTGCCGGAGCTCTCACAACTACACAAACAAGTTCGGCAGGTGATGCGGGGCATTGCCCAAGCCTTGTGGCCATCTGCCTCCCTGCCAGGAGGCATGGGGGAGCTTGTGGAGATGCTCAAGGGAGGGCGGCAACGCTTCCGATTATGGAAGATATCGGCCTGCCGACAAGGCGCAAGGGAAGCCTGGGCCATGGTGAAGACGCAATACACCAAGGCCGACCCGAACCACATGGACGAGGTCGGACCTGTAGGGTCAGATGGGAAGGAGATCCCTGTACATCTGGTGTATGACCAGGTAGCATTAGCCGCTAAGTATTCCCAACAGGACTGTAGGCTAGACATCCTGTTGGATGGTATAGAAGAAGAATTTAGTCAGTCTAAGTGACTTTGTACTTCGAAGGACACATTTTGTCCCTAGACGGATTGTAAATCATTTGTCTTGGCCGACCTTTTTTGCTTCAACCTCTGGATCCGACAGTCCGGAGTGTATCGGAATACCCGCTCGGTTACGTGAAAACCGGGGCACGCATGGAAACCAGGCGTAGGGGTCATAAGTGCTTGAACAGAAAAGTACCCAACTAGTTATGTTATATTACATAGGTAGTAAGAAACATCTTCCAGGGAGAATAGTTCCGTTAAGGGTTCCTTTCCCTGGGTGTGCATGCATTGATGTGCATGTACGAACTACGAAAATTTACGCAGGATATAAGCATCTGGGGGCATGTTTTGTAACAAGTAAAATACGTCTTTTGTTCACCGACCGAATATTCTCTTAAGAACGCTAGCTTTCGGCTTCGCCCAGTCCGAGGTACACATCCGGCTGACCCAGCAGTAACAATCGCAGAGGTGCTCCCCTTATGCCCTAGCCGAATTAACGGGAACGTAGGGCATAAACACAAGAGCCAGGCAACCCAGCTTGGCCAAAACTTAAGTCATATCGATGCATATAGTGGTGAAAAAAGGCACATACGGAGAAGTGACGCATATGTGGTGGGCATAAAGCCCAGAAGACAATTAAGCTTCTGTGTAAGAAGCCCCCAGGTATATTGAGCGTGCATAGCGCGGCCAGAGTGTGCGGTCAAAGCATACTTGAAGCTTTTAAGGCTATAAATGTAAAAGGGAGAGAGAGAGGATATAATTTAGAAAGGGAGATGGAGGTAAGGAGACAAACATGGAGTTCAGCACTAGGCGTAGAATCTTCTGAGTCTGGCCGCGTTCCATGGGTTTGGCTTGAGTCGATTGTCTGATGCATCACGCAGACGGTACGCACCTCCAGTGAGAACTTTGTCAATGATGAAGGGGCCCTCCCACTTGGGCTTGAGCTTGTCCTTTTTCTTCTCTAGTAGGCGTAGAACGAGTTCGCCAATGTTATTTGTTTTGGCCCGCACTTCTCTGCTTTGATACCTTCGAGCCTGCTGTTGATAGAATGCGGAACGGGCCTTCACGACATCACGCTCCTCCTCCAGGGCATCTAAGCTGTCCCGCCGATCCAGCTCGGCTTCTCTCTCTTCGTACATGCGCACTCTAGGTGAGTCATGGATGATATCGCAGGGTAGCACTGCCTCTGCACCCTACACCATAAAAAATGGTGTGTATCTGGTTGTGTGATTTGGCGTGGTCCGCAGCCCCCATAATATGGAGTCAACCTCCTCGACCCAGTGCGTATCTGATTCCTTCAAGGATCACACTAGTCTGGGTTTAATGCCGCTCATAATAAGACCGTTCGCTCGTTCGACTTGACCGTTTGTTTGGGGGTGATAGACGGAGGCGTAATCAAGTTTTATGCCCATTTTGCTGCACCAGGTTTTCACCTCATCGGCTATAAAGTTTGAGCCGTTATCGGTGATGATGCTGTGGGGGACACCGTAGTGGTGTACGACCCCGGATATAAAGTCTATCACTAGTCCGGATTCGGCCGTTTTAACTGGTTTGGCTTCTATCCATTTGGTGAATTTATCGACCATGACCAACAAGTATTTCTTCTTATGGATTACTCCTTTAAGGGGTCCGACCATATCGAGCCCCCAGACCGCAAAGGGCCAAGTTAGGGGGATTGTTTGGGGGGCGGTGGGCGGCATATGGCTTTGATTTGTAAAAAGCTGGCAACCGACGCAGTGTTGGACAAGGTTTTGTGCGTCTTCCCGGGCTGTCGGCCAGTAGAAACCTGTATGGAAGGCCTTGCTTACGAGCGCCCGGGCTGCGGCATGGTGGCCGCCGAGCCCGGCATGAATTTTAGCCAAGAGCTGCCGCCCTTCCTCTTCGGAGATGCACCTTTGGAGGAGTCTTGTCGCGCTTTTCTTATAAAGCTCTCCCTCATGGAATTTGTAGGCTTTTGAGCGCCGCACAATGCAACGTGCCTCATTTTGGTCCTCTAGGAGTTCCTGCCTATTTAAGTAAGCTAGGAAGGGTTCCATTCATGGGGCGATGACCGCCATAATCACGTGGGCCGAAGGTGTGATTTCGGTGGTGGAGCCTCCGATTATATAGGATTGTTCAGGATCTGGGGTTGTGTGCGGATCCGGACTAGTATTGCCGGACTCCCCTTCCCATACCATGGATGGCTTGAACAGCCTTTCCAAAAAAATATTTGGTGGGACGGGGTCACGTTTAGCGCCGATGCGGGCTAGGATACCCGCCGCTTGATTGTTTTCTCGAACCACATGGTGGAATTCGAGCCCCTCGAATCGAGCTGCCATTTTGAGAACAACATTATGGTAGGCCGCCATTTTCGGGTCCTTGGCATCAAAGTCTCCATTTATTTGAGATATTGCAAGATTTGAATATCCACGTACTTCTAGACGTTGAATGCCCATGGAGACCGCCCTCCGAAGACCGTGCAGCAATGCCTCATACTCAGCTGCATTGTTGGAATCTGTGTAAAGTATTTGGAGTACGTATTGGACTATATCTCCGGTGGGGGATGTCAGGACGACGCCAGCCCCTAGACAAGCTAGCATCTTAGAGCCATCAAAGTGCATGATCCAATTGGAGTACGCGCTGTACTGTTTAGGGAGTTCGGCTTCTGTCCATTCGGCGATGAAGTCAGCCAGTACCTGCGACTTCATGGCCCGCCGTGGTTTGTATGTTATGTCGAACGGGAGGAGCTCGATAGCCCATTTTGCAATCTGGCCCGTGGCATCGCGGTTATTTATTATGTCATTGAGTGGTACTTCAGAGGCCACCGTGATTGAACACTCTTGAAAGTAGTGTCGTAGTTTTCAGGATATCATGAAGACTGCATATGCTATCTTTTGATAATGTGGGTACCGTGACTTGCATGGAGTGAGGACAATGGATACATAGTATACCGGCTTTTGTAATGGGAATTTATGTCCATCTGTCTCTCGTTCGACGACGAGCATTGCGCTTACAATCTGGTGTGTTGCAGCTATGTATAGCAGCATGGGTTCGCCGACATTTGGAGCTGCCAGAATTGGATTGGTGGCCAAGAGGGCTTTTATTTCCTCCAGCCTAGCCGTAGCCGCATCCATCCACTCGAAGTGTCTGGTGCGTCGAAGAAGGCGGTAAAGAGGTAGTGCCTTTTCTCCTAATCGAGAGATAAAGTGGCTTAGGGCGGGCACGCATCCAGTAAGTTTCTGGATTTGCTTGAGGTCTGTTGGGGTAGCCAACTGCGACAGAGCTCGGATTTTAGCCGAGTTTGCTTCGATTCCTCTATTGGAAACAATAAAGCCCAAGAGTTTTCTGGCCGGTACGCCGAAAACGCATTTTCCGGGTTGAACTTGATGTCGTATGTTCGGAGATTATCGAACGTAAGCCTCAAGTCGTCTATTAATGATTCGACATGTGTGGTTTTGATGACTACATCGTCTACGTAAGCCTCCACTGTTTTGCCGATTTGTGTTTCCAGGCATGTCTGGATCATGCGTTGATAGGTTGCACCGGCGTTTTTGAGCCCGAAAGGCATGGTGTTAAAACATAAGGGACCGTATGGAGTGATAAATGTCGTTGCGGCTTGATCGGACTCCACCATCTTGATTTGATGGTATCCGGAGTATGCGTCGAGGAAACACAATGAATCGTGTCCTGCGGTAGCATCGATAATTTGATCGATGCGGGGGAGGGGGAAGGGATCCTTAGGGCAAGCCTTATTAAGGTCTTTGAAGTTGACGAATAGGCGCCAGGATTTGTCCTTCTTTGGTACCATCACTAGGTTTTCTAGCCAGTCTGGATGTTTTATTTCTCTGATGAATCTGGCTTCGAGTAGCTTGGCTAGCTCTTCTCCCATGGCTTGTTGCTTGGGTTCTGAAAAGCGCAGAAGAGTCTGCTTGACCGGCTTGTGTCCCTTTAGTATGTTTAGGCTATGTTCGGCTAGCCTGCATGGGATACCTGGCATGTCTGAAGGATGCCAGGCGAAAATGTCCCAATTCTCGCGCAAGAACTCTCGTAGTGCGGCGCCTATTGTGGGGTTCAGTTGTGCCCCAATTGATGCTGTTTTTGTGGGGTCTGTTGGGTGGACCTGGAATTTGACTATTTCGTCTGCTGGTTTAAAAGAGGTGGACTTGGGTCGTTTGTCGAGTATCACGTCGTCCCTGTCTACTGCGGAGCACAACGCAGTTAACTTTTTGGTCGTGAGGGCTTCGGATAATGCCTCCAGGGCTAGTGCGGCAGTTTTATTTTCGGCACGGAGTGCTATGTCCGGATCACTGGCTAGAGTGATGATTCCATTGGGCCCCGGCATCTTGAGTTTCATGTACCCGTAATGGGGTATAGCTTGGAAGCTTGTGAATGCGTCTCGCCCTAAGAGGGCGTGGTATCCACTGCTAAACGGGGCCACTTGGAATGTGATTTCTTCGGACCTGTAATTCTCCGGAGTGCCAAATACCACATCCAGTGTGATTTTCCCTACGCATCGCGCCTCCCGGCTAGGGATGATTCCTCTAAAGGTCGTGCTGCTTTGCTCAATGCGGCTCTTATCTATTTCCATTTTGTTGAGAGTTTCCTCATAGATGAGGTTTAATCCGCTGCCGCCGTCCATGAGCACTTTAGTAAGCCGAAATCCATCGACGATTGGACTAAGGACCAAAGCGGCTGGTGCTCGGACTATTCGAATTTGAGGTTCGTCGCTGGCGTTGAAGGTTATGGTCGTATCGTTCCACAGGTTTATTGCTACGACATGGCAGACTTCGGCGAGGCTGCAGAGCGCTCGCTTGCGCCTGTTGTTTGAGGCGAAAGTCTCGAAGACGGTCAGTACTGTATTGTTATTTTCTGCGGGATGGTGCTCTGCGGTATTGTTGATGAGAAGGTCCTCGCTGCTCTTGGCCACCTGCCGGAGTATCCAACATGCTCTAAGGCTGTGTGTTGGTATGGTGTCCGGTGTGCTGTGAATTTTGCATGGCCTATTGAGCCATCCCTCTAGTATGGTTCTACGCCCTGTAGAGGGCTTTGGCTTCTTTGTAATTGGGTTGGGTGACTTGCGAGAGCGCACCCTTTTAGTTTGGACGAGGGGTTTAGTTAGGGCCGGAGGATCCCATAATTTTGTTTGGGTCTTCTGGGCGCTTTCCATCGCGCAGTACTTCTGTACTATGGCTGCCAGGTCGACAAAGTGTGCTATGTCATGGCGACTTATGGCATTGAGAATTCCCTTGTCTGTGCAATTTTTGCAAAAGAATGAGATTGTGTCTTCCTCGTGACAGTCCTTAACCTTGCTCATTACAAGGAGGCATCTGGCCCAAAAGTTGTGTACTGTCTCTTGGGGCTCTTGTCTGATGTGGGAAAGATCACTTGTGTCTGGGTGGGTGGGTGGGATTATGTCCACATCCTGACCCAATCTAGAACCCAGGGGCGAAGGAGCTCCCGAGCTTGGCAGCTCAGGCTCCAGGGTATTGCCCAATATTTGTGGCCCGTTACCCGATTCTAAGTTTGGAGCCTGGGCCACGTCCTCCCGTAGACGGGTATCCGGCTCAGAGAGCTCGGGAATCCGGACATAGTTCATCCTCAAAATAGAGGAAGAATTGCTGTTTTGTTCCTCCACCAACGCTATCTAATGGGTGACCAGTGGAGAGTTAATCTCCCTTAGGTCGGGTTTAAGCCCGATCCAATCGTAATCCATAATGACTCCCAGGGTGGCGATGCGATCCAAGAGCTCGTTTAGGGAGGAGAGCTCCATTGGATCCATCTACTCGATGAATTCCGGGATGATGCGGAGGTTGTTTTTGATGACCTGAGAAGTCATCGTCGGCGCGGCGGCCGAACGGGCGTTCGTGACGAAACCGCCCAGCCGGAGAGTTTGGCCTACAGCCAAGGATCCTCCGGAGGTGATGTTGTCCTTGAAAACGAGGGGAGCCATCAAGCCTTATCGGGACGGCACAATGGAACTCTCAATGAAAGCACCAATGTCGGTGTCAAAACCGGCGGATCTCGGGTAGGGGGTCCCAAACTGTGCGTCTAGGCTAATGGTAACAGGAGGCAGGGGACACGATATTTTACCCAGGTTCGGGTCATCTCGATGGAGGTAATACCCTACTTTCTGCTTGATTGATCTTGATGATATGAGTATTATAAGAGTTGATCTACCACGAGATCGTAGAGGCTAAACCCTAGAAGCTACCCTATGATTATGATTGTTGTCCTACGAACTAAACCCTCCGGTTTATATAGACACCAGAGGGGGCTAGGGTTACACAGAGTCGGTTACAGAGAAGGAAATCTTCATATCGAATATCCAAGCTTGCCTTCCACGCAAAGGAGAGTCCCATCCGGACATGGGATGAAGTCTTCAATCTTGTATCTTCATAGTCCAATAGTCCAGCCAAAGTATATAGTCCGGTTGTCCGAGGACCCCTTAATCCAGGACTCCCTCGAGGAGCACCATCTACTGCTTCGTGGGCTACTCCTGCGCTCCATTCGGCGGCCGCAACATCCCCTACAGCCACTCCCTCCTGCACTCCATTTGGCGGGCGTTGTTGACATTTGGGGTGCACACTCTCGCGACTGCTAGCAGCGACGACTTCACCTACGACGACTTCTTCCCCGACCTCGGCAACCTCTTCCCCAACGACATGGGCGACAACCTCAATGCCAATGGTGCTGCTCCCGTTGCATCGTATGTGTTTCTGTCCTTCCTGTTCGGAATCTTGGTAGAATTCATGTTTCTAGTATGTGTCCTAGACTCGATCTGTTCATCTACTATGCTAGTCTGCATGATTAGTTTAATCTCTGTTATAGCCCTCATGATTTATTTTGTAGTAAATCTCGTAGTAACTTGCTCATATATTCAACTGGCGGAACGTCCCCTACAACCACTCCCGTTTCATGGACGGCCTGGTCGATGCCTCCAAGGAGCCCTTTGTCTACTGCTATGAGTGCCCGGTGCCGCTTTGGGGCTCGCCGGCGGACATCGTGCATCACCTGACGTAGGCGTGCGACAATCACTACTGGCCCTTGGCGAAGAACATCAAGTACGAGACGTGCTACCCGTTCACCGTGCCGGAGTCGCTGGAGGATTAGCGCCGCCTGCTAGTCTCGGAGGAGGATGGCAGCGTCTTCCTCTTGTTCGTGGCCACCGGCGAGGCCCGCGCAGGCCGCTGCCACATCTCTGTAGTGTGCGTCAGGGGCGATGCCGCTGACGCTGACACTGACACGAGGTTGATGTACGGGTGCGTGCTCACTATTACTACCCCTCGGAGGTACGTGGGCGACGACACTGGCTACATCAAGCTGACTTGGACTCTGCCGAGCTGGGACCTTCCCGCCGATGTGGACATGGAAGACACATGGTATTATTTGACCCCCAACAATGTGCATGGGGACTCCAAGGAGGTTCACCTGGACATCTGCATTACTAAGTTAAATGTTGATCATTAGTCTTCGCTCAATGTAATCCGCCGTCGAAGCATGTGGAGACTTCCATGCATGATCTTGCTCTATTGGAGTATCACACATGAATAAAAGTGTATCCATTTATGGTTTACTATAGAATATTCCATGTATGAATTTTTACTACAGTACTGGTGAAAGACTTATGATGAACCATTTCATGCAAAGCACAATAAGAGTTATTTCTTCACAAGTTTTGGATGCAAGTTGAACAGTTGAACGCTTTTGTTTGCAAATTATACTTTTTTTTATCTATTTCACCCGGATGTTTCTGAGCTCTAGAGATGAAATAATATCCGAAGAAACCTATCGATACCTGTTACACATGAGATGACCCCACATCCTTTGTTAAAATAAACAACACCCCGATCAATGCGTTTCACTCTTCCGTGCAACGCACGGGCACCTTACTACTATAGATTAGTACGACCAAGAATTGAACTAACATTATATAGTACGATAAATGATGATGCATGTCACCTAAAATTATATCATTGAAAACTATGTTCAAATACGATATTGTTTTTGTTGACATGCACTAACATTTTGTCAGTTAAATCTTCAGTCAAATTCAATGGGGGATAAACCACGACCGATGTAATAGTACTAGTGTAGAGGGCGGCGCTGCACGGGAGTCTCACCTCTCACTCCGCTCGTGGCGCGGCAGTAATGCCGTCATATCACAAAACCCAACCACTTCCAGTAATAAGTGGCCTCGTAAAATAAACGGACAAGTAACCATCACATCCTCCGTCTTTTTTGCATTTCATCTCTCTGCATTTACTTTTTCCAGTTCATCTCGCACACTCGATCCCTAGCTACTACTCCTAGGGCCAGTTCTTTTGGCGGCTTCCCCAGCTTTTCCCATAAGACTAGTCATAGTGGAGAGTAATGCTTCCAATGCATTGGTGCTTACGTGAGGTGCTAAGCGCATTTGAAACCTTAGCAACTAGTCTCCCCAGTGCATTAGTGCTTAGCTTTTGTAGCTAAGCCTCCCTCATTGAATTGTTTAACAATTAAACTCCATCATTCATTGGTTGATAGTAATTTTGCATAGGTTCACGCGCTTAGCACCGTTTCCTCCTAGGGTCACCCTAATGCTCTCTCTTCTTTAATTGCTTTGCCACATCATTTTCTTGCCTATGTGGCACCCTTAGCACCTGTACACCGTGGAGCACTGGGAAGGGCCTAAAACAGTAAGGTGCCTCACTCATTTATTTGGGCTTCTAAACTAGTACTAGTAGTACAGTACCTCCGTCCTGGTTTATTCCTCACCATTGTAATTTGTGCTAAATTTTGACCAAAGATTTAACTGATAAAATGTTAGTGCATGTGACATGCACTAACATTTCATTAGTTAAATTTATGATCAAAATTCGACACAAATTATAATGGGGACAAATAAACCAGGACGGAGGTAGTAGTTATGGGATTACTAATCTAGAAGCCTAAAAGAACTGGCCCCTGGTACTCCTACTAGTAGTTGTACTCAAGTTGGAATTCCAATTGCACGACACAACTTGTTAGGCAAAAAATTCGATTTAGGGTGTAGGAAGCGGTTTGGGAATTTGCATGCCTTTCCAACCAGTTAGATACTCCGTACAAAGAGATAGAGAGAAGTAAAAAAAATAAATACACTTATAGCCAACCTTATAGCCAACCTTGTTGTAGTATGAGTGACTAAGTGATGACTATGTATGACATGCCAACATCAGATAGCCTAACGCACCGTGTTAAATCTCCAAGGGCGCGACCGCGCGAGCGACGCGCCGGTCGTGGTAGGCGTGACCATGATATGGGCTGCTGGCATCCCTTGGATCTGAGATCAAATGGTCGCATGCTAAGTTGCTGAAAATTTGCAGAATAACCCTCCAGGATAGGATATTCACCCATAGGTCTAGAATCACGCCATGCAACCGTTCGATCTCAGATCCAAGGGCTCTCGGAAGCCCGTATCATGGGAGAATGGAAAGCCACTACCCTGCCATTCGCACGCTGGCAGTTCGCTCCTACTCGTCCCCGCACGTCCTTCAATACTACGGTGGTTCGCTCCTAGTCGTCTCGTCCTTTCACATTATGGCAGTTCCACTAATCCTAACCCTCGTCCCAAATCCATGGCATCCCAAATCTCCACGATCGGCGGTGAGTACAAGGTTAGAACCATCACCGGCGATGAGTACGACGTCATCTACACCCGTTCTTCCGCGACGGTGAAAGGATGATTTCTCGCTTCAGACGCATGTTCGGAGACTCAGATGATGAGTGGGTCGCTGGGCTAGATGTTGAGTACACCACAGTCGTGGGACGAGAGAAGGATCTAAAGGAAGAAGAGAGGAAGAATCCCGCTGTGATCTAGGTTTGCGTGCATGACTTATGCTTGGTCTACCACATATGCCATGCCGACGTTGAATGCCTGGATTTTAAGGACTTCCTCCAGAGCAACCTAGTCAAATTCGTTACTGTAGACTTTGGTAATGACGAAGAAGTCCTGGGTCGGATAGGCCTCGTTGTAGGCAACACCCTCGACCTCCAGAAGAACCGGCTGGTGTCCTCTCTTTAGCCTTCAATGCTGACCCTGGCAGGAGCCATGGCTCATCCTTCGTACGGTAAACTGGAGAAACCTCCATACATGTTTCATCATTATGCATGGTAGCAGAATGTACTAAATATAGACCACATCCACTACGCTGCAATGGATGGCTACCTTTGTTTCAATATCTACAAGGGTTGGATGAAGAGCAATAGCCAAGTGTGCAGTTCGAGCAAAGAAGTATTAGCCAAGAGGAAGAGGGACAAGGACGAAGTCGAGGACGTGGACGAGGACTCCAAGTAAGGTGGCAGTGTCATTGCTCATGGTGGTTCTAATGCAGTGTCTACCGGAATAGTTGCAAAGTTTAATTTCAGGCGTGCTTAATTTAATTTGAGGGGTGTGTTATGCTAAGCCCCCAGCAAAACTATGTTATGTTTCTTCTCGTTACTTTAACTCTTCAGTACGTACATACTAGTATTTCCTACATTTCACCTTTTAGTTGGTATAGTACCACCACTCGTTTCTTCACATTATATACGTACAATATATATGGCCAACATCATATAGCCAACAATTTAGTTGTCAAAGAATTTCAGGGTGCTTAGTTTTGTCAAAGAATTCCAGGATGCTTAGTTTTATTTGAGGGGTGGGTTGTGCTGGACACCATTATTGTGACTAGCCTTTTTAATAGTACTATATGCATAATTTAGCGACGAGCGCTCTCTATATGTACCACCTTTTTTTATTTCAAGTTTTGCTCCATGGCGCAATCCATCGATACTACTACTGTACAAAAGTACACATTTTTTAAAAGGCTAGAGGGCGGGGCAGTCTAGCTTGGTCGGTTTCACGAGAGGTGAGGGCCTTTGTGATTTGACGGCTCATTACTGCTGGAAGGCGGGGCCTTGTGATTTGACTGCTCATATAAATGTGCCGACGACCTTGGGAGGAGCAAAGAACCGTGCGATATACTCAAGTTTTCCACTGGAGTAGTACTGCGACGGAGGAGCACGAAACACGGCAGCCCAGTGCCATATGGCGATAAAAAATGATCTAATTTTCTAGTCATCTCATTGTTAGCATTGTTCTATTCATTCCCTCAAAAAAAGCATTATTCTATTCATGCCTCGCAGAGAACGTGACATGTGCGGTGAAACACCCGAAGCAAAAGATGAAACACGGGAGCAAAAAAAGAAGGAAGGTTATCACCCCAAATTATCTAATTCGCCACGGAGTCGTAACTGCTTCTTCATCGCCTCCACGACCTCCATCTCCGTGCGCGTCTCCTCCGCCATCTTCTTCATTCTGTCCATGACGCGGGATTTCTCGACGCGAGCCTTCATCATCTGTTCCACGGCCGCATTACGTACCATGACAGCAGCCGGGTGCTTGATGCGGAGCTTCGCCAACTCCTCCTTCTGTTCCATGACAAGGGCCTGCAGCATCTTCATCGAGGAACCACTATTCTCATGCAGCTTCTTCTAGCCGGCGTTCTTCTCCTTCAACAGGCCGATCTCGTGGCAAAGCTTCACCTTGTCCTCCTGAAGTCGCAGGATTTCGCCGGTCGCCTTCTTCTCCGAGGCAATTCTCTTCTTCAGCAGCATCACCAAGCCGGCGATCAACTCCCCCTGCTTATTGAGCACAACGGGCATGTCATCGAGGCTCTCCTTCAACAACTCCATCAAGCCTTAGATGAACTCCTTCTGCTTATTGAGGTGCTTACTAAGCTGATCGGGCATGCCGTCGAGGGATAAGGACTCCAGCGCCGCCGGCTCGGCATGTTCGCCTCCGCGGCTAGGGTGCTCCTGGGAGCCATCGCCTGTCCATGAGAGATCTTTCGAGGTCTCTGCGTGGCGGCGAGCCCTCTCTTTTTTTTCCGCAGCCTTGGTTGCCGCTCCCTTGTTATGAGTAGTTATCGACCTAGAGCTCTGCTCACCGGCCATGGCAACGATCGACGAAAAAGAAGCACTTATGAGGAGGAAAGGTAGAGTAATTTTCGGTTAGTAGTTCCCCTTTTTATAACCTAACTACTAGCACTAGTACTAAAACCTGCATAGTGGGAACACATTCAGGTTTGGTGCGTACTAGTAGGTGTGAGCAGGCTTTCGAATGTGATGGGAACAAGGTAAAGATTAATGATGGTTTTGGTTTCGAGGCCCGAAACGGCTCCCGATGAGTTTAGCGAAACATAAATTTCAAGTACTACACTGCTCAGATGCGTAAATATTATGTTACTGTCAAAAATTGGCACAAAATACGAAGGAGACCAATGGAAGTACTACTAGCAACCCATGATTTAACTACTCGCATGCGCGCAGTGGAGTAATAATGTCTTTCTTCCGCCCACACGTCCACTCAATTTGCATGTGCTGTATTAATTGACCATCAGTGAACAACTTTACACGCGTCAAATTATCACATGGGGTGGATCTTGATACAAAATTGCGTCCGCCCGTGTACCCACATGTGAACGACTTTACACGCGTCAAATTATCACATGGGGTGGATCTTGATACAAAATTGCGTCCGCCCGTGTACCCGCGTGTGCGTGCGAGGGAATGAGTGCGTGCATGGCGTGCGTGCACATCTTCGCTTCATGCATGTACCGCCAGTATGGCTCAGGGAGGACGAGTACATTCTTCTGTAACTAGCAGCATGTCATTGTGATCAATCCACGCAAGGAGGTCGCGACAACGCCTCCACATGTGCCACGTGGCTTCATGAACTGTAAGAGAGACACTGTGTAGCATGCCATTGGAATTCTAATTTACATGTTTTGCACATACTCGAAGTACTAGTAAGGTACACGTGCATTGCACGCATCAGATTTTGCAACCAAATTATGAATAAATACCACACTATAGCATGTAAGCTCTGAGTCATATATGCCTGATGTAGCCCTTCGTTTAATTCTTATAGTTCATCTCATTCAAAATCAATTAGTTTTTATAAAAAAAGCTAAGAACGCGGGAATAGGAAAAACATGGGATTATAGTGGAATGTCGTCTTGAATCCTACAGGATTGTACGAGTGTTTGATTGTGCATAGAAAAACGCAGAATTCTTTCAAAGAGGTTTGAGTGGATGGGATGTTTCCTATGAAATCTAGTGCAAATGAATCATATGGAAAAGTTCCTATGGTTTACAATCCTACGAATCAAACAACCAAGATAGGAAAAATTCCTAATGATTAGAATCCTCCAAAATTCCTTTGAGAATCCTTTGAATCAACGAAGCCCTTAATCTATTTTATTATTCATGGAATTGTGCGTTGTAAAGCATAAAGTAAAAACAAATAATGGCAATTCAACTAGAAAAAAGTTTGGGCAGTTATGATACGGAAGATTCTAGAACAAAAGAGAACCACTGTTGTTTTGAGGTTTGTGCATTATGCTTAAATTCAACCATGGAGTCTGCTAGATTGTACATGTGGCAAAATCCAGTGGGGGGCTAGAAGATGGTGCGAGGGGCCGAGTGGAGGGAGACTATGAAGGAATGCACAAGTGCGATATTGATATTTAGAGAGAGGGGGCGAGAACGTGCGCTGTTGCTCGCAGTGGCGGAGCCATGAAAAATAAATGAGCTAGGGGGCCAAGCATTGCTAATCCTTTACAAGGAGGGTCAATTCATGAACTTAAACCATTTTTAGTAGCAATTATCTAATGATCACATTCATATTAGCCTCGATATATAGTGATGTTAGGGGGGGGCAGGGCCCTTACTGCCCCCTGTCTTCGCCATTGCGCACGCGTCTGAGAGATGAAGCGGAAGGCATGGACGATGAGAGGGGGACGTTGGATATATAATTAATGTGGGTGTATTAGCTATATATGTTAATCCTATATAGA
The DNA here is from genome assembly GCF_002162155.2 of Triticum dicoccoides. Classification (NCBI taxonomy): domain Eukaryota; kingdom Viridiplantae; phylum Streptophyta; class Magnoliopsida; order Poales; family Poaceae; genus Triticum; species Triticum dicoccoides. The sequence continues at coordinate 245,003,549 of NC_041385.1, forward strand.
GAGGTATAGATTGATCGATGTGGACGTGGGAAAGAGGGTGAGACCTCACTGGATATATCGATTGATCGGTTTGTGTGGAAAACTATGAAAGACCTAGCTATATACACACATACATAGAGGAACATCAATCGTTGTGCATGCACGCGTGAGAGATAAAGAATGCCCGATATGATGGAGAGGGGGATGTGTGTGGGTGTGTGCCTTCATGGGAGACTGACCTGAAGAAAAAGATTGCATGTGTGCGATGGATAATGCCAACTGGTAGTGCGTCTACGAGAGAAAGTTAGTGGTACAATTATAAAGAGAAGACGATTGTGTGGGTGTAAAAGACTAGGTGAGGTCATAATCAATGTAAAGTTGAGTTCATATATTTGAATAAGAGATCCTGATGTTTGAAACCCATGCATGCATGAATATAACGGAGATCTGCGCGGTGTGGTTTGGAAACGAGCATGTTGTAATGTATACACATTGAACAAGGTCAGACTGATTTGAATTTGAGATACCGATGGCAGACATCATTTGGCCACGTCGCATCCGTGCATGGACACACTATTCTAATTGGAGATGATGGGCGGCTTTCGCATCACATATCTATATCTATACCCTTATATATATATTATATTTTTTTATATTGTGTGCGGGTAACTTTAACTTTGAAAGATGCTCGTTGGATGAGGCGAATCCGATGGTCCAAAGATGGCAAATTTGAGCACTACTAGCCGTTGGATATCATCTAGATTCCACCAGATTTCGCCACATGTATAATCTATAAGACTCCATGGTTGAACTTAAGCATAATGCACAAACATCAAAACACAAGCACTTCTTATTTGTTCTAGAATGTTCCGTATCAGAATTGCCCAAATGTTTTTCTACATGATTTGCCATTATTTGTTTTTACTTTATGTCTTACAACACACAATTCCATGAATCTTAAAATAGATTAGCTTTCTTATAAAAACTAGATGGTTTTGAATGAAATGAACTATAAGAATTAAACGAACATCTACATCATGCATATATGACTCAAAGCTTACATGCTATAATGTGGTATTTTTTCATAATTTGGTTGCCAAATCTCATGCATGCAATGCACGTGTACCTTACTCTAGTCTAAATGGTGTTTGTGTGTGTGTTGTGCGTGTTGAGGTGCAAATTGTCTTTTTTTGGGGTACACGTTAAGCTTGTTCTTCCGAAATCTCAAGCCGTGCCTTGTTATGCCGAAAATTCAAGCTAGCGTCTCTGTCTATCATGGTGCGAAACTCCCGCCACTTCAACCCGCGCCTTGTTAGCCCGAAATATTTAAGATATATCTTTGTCTCGTTGTGCTCCGACAACTCCCTCCATCTCAACCCGCGCCTTGCTATTCCGAAATTACAACGCGTAAAACTCCCACCTCCTGTGAAATCCCGACACGTGAAATGCCCGTGGTACCCTTGAACCGAATGAACCGCCTCAAATCGGTGGGGGTACTTTCATAACTTACCCCACATTTCGGACAAGCGCGTCCCTAAGCCATGGTTCCCCACTGCCATCCCATCTGCCCACCCATTCGTACACCGAGGCCGCGAAAACCAGCGATGAAACCCCACACCGTACTCTGTCCGCCACCCAGCCGGAGCCTCTTCCCCGACGATGTCGTCCACAGCAACACCTCGACGTCCCTCATCCACCGTACCGGATGAGGATCCGTCATCGATCTCGTCGTCCTGCCGGTTCAGCCACCCCGTCCTCCACTTCCAAGGAGCTGCCCCGACATTCCCCTCGTCTTTTGCGCCACCTCCATTCCCACACCGCCGTCTTCACCCGGACCACCGAAAGAGCATCATAATCACCGTTTCCTCGGATGAAGTTGCGGCCTAATCGGCGCCACCAAAGAGGTTGTACACTAATCGCCGCATTTTCTTCTTGATTCGATCTCATGGTGCTGCCGGCGCTCGGTCCCGAGCCGACACGGCGCGGCTCCATCCACGGCGGCGTCGCCGGCCACTTCCTCCATGGCGTCGCTCCCTCGGCGGCGATGTCCACATCAGTAGGAGCTGCTGCTGCTTAGCTCTCGCTCGCGCTGCTACTCTGCTCTTGCTCTCGGTCCCCTGCCTAGTCTGTTCTTGCTATTGCTCTTGCTCGCGCTGCTGCTCTCGCTCTTGCTCTTGCTTGCGATGCTGCTCCGATTTAGCTACACTTTAGTCGACTAAATCGACTTTTGGGTTAGTCGATTT
>NC_041385.1:245006461-245022590 GCF_002162155.2 Triticum dicoccoides
GCGATGGTCGCCGGCGGTGGTGGGGCGGTGGCGTGGGGATCGCCAGAGAAAAAGCTCAGCACGAGGAGGCCTAGAGGGATGGCTGGGGCGGCGGCGGACCAGCGGTGGGGAGTGTTTTCGGGGAGGGTGGGGCGGCGCACCGCCGGCCACGGGCGGCGGGGTGCTGCTATTTGGCCGGTGGTGGCTGGTGGCTCAGGGGGGTGGAGGTTGAAGATGAACCACAGGCCCTTGATTTCGTATCCAATGGCTGCAAAATCGACTGACTAGAGATGAAAAAGTCAGTCAACCGACGTGTAGCCTCACCTTGCTAGTGCGTTCAGTTTTGACAGAAAAATTCAGTTTCGACAGCAAAATTCAGTTTCGACAGTTAAGTTCAGTTTCGACAATTAAGTTCAGTTTCGACAGTTAAATTCAGTTTCGACAGTTAAGTTAAGAGATGAGCGGCTGATGTATTTTACATCTAGCACTTTGTGGTTATGTATTTTACGTCATGTGTTGGAGATGCTATTAGAATTCCACTCAGGTTAACGTTGTTCGTTGTCTCTCTTGTCATGCTTCAGCCTCGGCGTCGTACAACTCACCGGAGCTGCTCCAATGACGAAACCCTCCATCACAGCGGAGCAGTACCTCAGGCTCCATCTCCATACGCCTAAGATCTTCTTCCCCTCCTCTGACAGCCAAGTCAGCCGGAGCATCCTCACCGGCCAACCCAATCATGCTGAGATCAACATGGCTTCGCCAAAGAGGTTGTACACTTGTTGCATCTCTTTTTTACTCTACATGTTATATATATTGTCCACTGAGCACTCGTAGTAACGGGAAATGCGATTATTTTATCCTACTATATGACAAGCAGTGAGGTACCAGGCAACTTAGCTATCCCTGATGGACTCTCTTGAACGCCATCATTATTTATCTCTGCGCGTTTGAGCTGTGCATTTGTCGATGGGCCTGGGAGTTGAGCTAGTATGGCAGTGGCCTGGGTCCAAAGTAATAGAAGTAGCACAAAAACATTTTTTTAGTGTAGGATTTTCCTTGCTCAAGCCTGCCTACTAGAATCGCCAGTGCTTGAAAGGAAAAGTGAATGAAAAACATAGGAATTGTAAAGTTTCCTATGGTACTACTTTTCATGAATTTGGTGCAAAGGAATGGAGCAAAGGAAAACTGTAGGATTTGTTCCTTTAGTGTCTCCTTGAAAGAAAAACCGTAGGAATTCTAATTTCCACTTCTCCTCCTTTTCATATTCCTATTCATCAAGCACAAGACTAAGAGATAGTAGCATAATAGCATTATAACCGTACATTTTCTTGTGGTTTGACTTAATCTCACCATGCTTTTTTGCATCCTGTGATCTTCCAATTGTTGTGAATCAAACACCCAGATTGGCAGAAATCCTGTGTTTTTAAATTCTCTGTTTTGCACGTGCATTCCTATCCTATTCCTGTCTATTTCCTATCCCTGCATTGTTAGAATCCTCAAATTCAAACAAGCCCTTACTCAATTACTTCTGTTACAGATATGTGTTAAAGAAAACCTTGTGTGGTTTGTTCTGCTCCTGCGGCGCTGTGTTCCACCCCAGCTCAACTGCTCCAACGACGGAAGGGTTCACCACAGCAGGGATCCGCTCTCCAGACTGTCTTTCGCCGCATTACCATCATCAACTGAGCAGATGACCTTGAGGACTACACGGGTCCGCAAGAGAGGTCGCACTCTTCCGTGTCCGCTTACGTTATGCATCGCTTAATATGATGACATGCTACATTATCATCGTGTTCACCTATTAGACTCCGAGTCAGGTCCAAACTAATGCTGAAACTTGAGTTTTTAAATGGTTGTGGGGTACATATTGGGGCAACAATCAATACTATCTGTCTACTATCTGGTTAATCTCCGGTGTCTACTATGAGTTTCATGTTGGGTGCAAACAAATATTAAAGGAGCCATTATCTGTATTTTTGAACTAAAGCTATTATCTGCCTGCTATTATTGGTTTTGGGTCTATCCACAGTTTGCTACCATCACTCTGGATTTGTGCATGCACTCCTTACATAATCTCACTATGTTTTATTCCTATGCATGCGAGTTACTATACACAATGGAACTGATCATGTAGAGCAAAAGAGACGAGCCTTGCGTGGCAATAAAATTTCATGCAGACGTCGTTCCATGGTGGGCGCAAAGGCAGCCCCCCTCCACCCATTTCGGATCGTAATCAAGAGGAAGATAACTGTTCTGAGGGGGATTCAGAAGGAGAAGACCACTCCTATTTACCCCATGAGGTCTTCGCTCTAACTTGGCATGCTGATGTTGGTAATATCATGCATATGGTGCCTTGCATTGCTTACTGTATACATTAAAGATGTCATCTGCTTAGTTTAGACATGCTTTGTGTCAACGCCATCTGTTTAGTTTCTTTATCGTATATGTGAATCATGCAATGCCATCTTGTTTAGTCAGACATCATATATGTGAACTTTGCAATGCCACCCTTGGTAGCCAGTCATCTTATATGTGAATTATATCATGCCATCATTTTTTATTACGTGTTAAATTTGTCAACAATTTTAGTACATTCAATTACTCTTCCTGTGCATCGGCCATTCGGCACTGTCATGGAAAAATCTGGAGTGGAAACAAGGTCTTCAGAGCAGACAATGCTATCTGACAAAGCGCATGTCTTGCTGGTTACCGATAGCTCCTCAAAGGAGGATTTAGAGACAGATGACCAGTCATATCCCCCCCCCCCCGAGGTGCATGCCCTAACTTGGCAGGGTTATGTTGCTCATATCGTGCGTATGGTATCTTGCATTACTATGTCATTTGCTTAGTTTAGACATGCTTTGTGTGAATGCCACCATTTTAGTGTCTAATTACCATATATGTGAATTATGCAATGCCACCTTGTTGCAAGACATTATATATGTGAATTATGCAATGTTATCTTGTTGCAAGGCATTATGTATGTGAATTATGCAATGCCATGCTGTTTAGGCAAGCGTCATATATGTGAACTATATCATGCCGTCCTTTTTTTTGTATTTCTCGTTGCTTTTGTCGACAATGTTTGAATATTCAACTGCTATTCCTGTGCATCAGCCATTTGAATTGGTGATGGAGAAATTTGGAGTGAAAACAAGGTCTTCAGAGTAGACAATGCTACCTACTGAAGCAGATATCTTGCTGGTTACAGATAGCTCTTCAGAGGAGGATTCAGTGGCAGATGACCAGTCCTATTATCCCCCTGAGGTGTATGCTCAAACTTGGCAGGGTTATATTACTCATATAATGCATATGTTGTATTGCAATGCTTAGTTTTTGCATCATATACACTATATTGAATGCCATCTCCTTAGTTGACGCATCATATATGCAATTGCCCTCTGCTCACTTGCTTAGTATATAAATCATATATTTGAATTATGTCATGCCATGATGTTTACATAGACAGCATGTATCTGAATTATGGCATGCCAACCCATTTTCTAAAGGCATAATATAGTTATATCATCTCTTCCTGTTTACATAGTCATCATATTTTAAATTATGTCATTCTATCCGTGAATTATATCATGCCATCATGTTTCCATCGACAGCATGTTTGTGATATATGGCATGCCAACCACTTTAATAGACACATCATATAGTTATATCATGTCATCATGTTTACATAGTCATCATATTTTGAAGTATGTCATTCTATCATGTTTAGTTAGCCATCATACTCCCTCCGTTCCATATTACTCGTCGCCGATTTAGTACAAAGTTGTACTAAATCAGCGACAAGTAATATGGAACGGAGGGAGTACATGTGAAATTGTGTCATGCTATCCTGTTTAATTAGCCATCATATATGTGAAATTATGTCCTGCTATTCTCTTTTCTTAGACAACATAAATGTGAATTATTTCATGCCCTGTTTTCTTCCCTACTATCCATTGCACCTGACTATCTTACAATGTCTGTACATTCAATTACTTTTCTTGTTTATCAGCAATTTCAATTGGAGGGAGTGATGGCAGTATCTGTGGGGGTAAAAACGCGGTCTTTAGAAAAGATTGTGCTACCTGTCAATGTAGATAGAACCACGGTTGTACTTGCCCAAGAACCAGCCCCACCACACATAACCCACACTCATGCAGATTGTACCCCTACCCAGTGGGACAGAGAACCAGCTACACCCCTTCTAACCCCAACCCCAGCAGATAGACACCTAGTTCCCATTGACACATCATCGTCTCCACCACAAAGCACCCAAACATGAGCAGTTAGTAAGGCAACTGCAGTGCCCAAATCACGAGGACCACCACCCCGAACCCGAAGTCAATGCTTAAAGCAGAAGAAGAATTGTTCTCAGGTCAGGTTCCATAGCTATGGTTCATACTACTTTGCTCTTGCATCACTGTATTTACTGATACCAACTAATTTCAAATTTGAAGTATGCAATTGAAACTCCAATGGCGCAACAGGTACGTTTTAAACCTGTTTCTTCAATGTGTTTGGCTGTTTGTTGTTGTAACTTGATCTATGTTGATTTCAGTTTCAATTGAATAAACAGTTATGTTCTCATGCCATGCACATTACAAGTGTTGTTATTGTTGTGTAGTTTCCCATACTTATATTCTGTCTATGTTGCTTTGTCTTAAATAGATATGATTCGAACTGTATCTATCTTGATTTGGCAACATAAACTAGAATGATATAGACCATACAGTGACCATACTACATAGATATATGTTTGTTTCATGCTGTTATCCCGTCCACCTTACTACTGAACTGGTTTACCAAAATGAGTTTCATATACTACATTGTAAACCTGAGATGTGTTTGTTTGTTTCTCTTTTAGAACGCGGATAAAATATTGGAGAAGAGTACCTTGTTATGCATTGGTAAAGGAAGTAATGCAGATAAGGTTCAAGATAGTGAGACATCCCTGTTGGTCTCCAAGAAAGCTAATAAACACTATATTGAAGACACTGAGACAACCCCAAAGTCCTGTCTTGATGTAGTGTTCGAGTTACTGGCTACCACTGCTGGCACCAGCTCTTCGAACTCGTTGCCTAAATCAGTTCAGCTTCTTGAGTCTCAACTTCAAGTTGAAAGACATCGATCAGATGTTATGCGACAGGAAGCCGAAGGACTGAGGAAGTCCCTACATAATTCAGATGCATACTTTCTGGTGCAACTGCAAGCGCTGGAGGACTTAAGCGCCAAACAAGAGAAAGTTAATAAGCTTGCTAAGCATCTTGCCAGCATTATGGGTACCCAGGATATTGTTTCTTGAGCTCTTCGAAAGTGGTTTCAGTTCTGGACTTGTTTTGCTATGGCGTTTATATGCTGCTGTGTTCCCTATATTTGCACTGGTGGCTAACTTTGATGCCCAGTGGATGTAATATGTGTAATAGCCGTGATAGCCTAGCGTAAGTTGCTTGCTTATTTATTTCCTTGTTGTCTTATTTATTTGTTTTCTTGTAGTCAGTGCAGTTCTTTTTCCACGGTTTGCTAGTGGATGCAATAACCTATTTTTTAAAACTAGGCCACAATAACCATGGGCTAATATTTACTATAGTGACACTGGGCCTCCTACGGGCCGTAGAAACAGTGGGCCTTCTACGGGCTGTAGAAATAGTGGGCCTTCTACAGGTCGTAGAAACAATGGGCCTTCTACGGGTCGTAGAAACAATGGGCCTTCTACGAGTCGTATCATCAATGGGCCTTATACGGGCCGTATGATCGATTGGCCAAACATGGGCCAAACAGACCGCATTATGGCCGTAAACGGGCTAGAGTTGGAATCGTCTGTTCATGGGCCGACCATAACGGGCCATCGTTAATAGTCCGTATTTGATGACGCTATGAAAACGGCCCAACGTATTAACGGACCACAAACGGGCCGACTGTAACCACGGGCTGAATTTGGCCCACAAGCAGAAAATGACAGTAACGGGCCGTAATTAAACAAATGCTGGAAATGAGCCCAAGAATAAATGGGCTGTGAGAAGGCCGAAAGATAACATGGGCTGGAACGGCCCAACGGAATAACGGGCCGTTAATGGGTATAAAGTGATACACTGTTCTTTACGGGCCAGTTTCACCATGGGCCGCTAATGGGTGTAAAGTGATACACTGTTCATTATGGTCCAGTTTCATCACGGGCCGTTAATGGGTGTAAAGTGATACACCATTCATTACGGGCCAGTTTCACCACGGGCCGTTAATAGGCCAAGAGTTACATAGGGCCTCATATGGGCCAAAAGATGTCATGGGCCATACATGGGCCAGAAGTGAAAACAGGCTGGAATCATATTGGATGGCCCAGATGACGCTACTGGGCCTAATTCGGATAGGGCGTAATGGGCCTTGGGTTAGCGGGCTGTAAATGGGCTATATGCGAACAGGCCGTTCACAGGCTTTCCATGGGCCGGCCCGCCACCTTTTGACCAAGCCAAACGGGCCGACCTTTTCACAGGAATGGGCCTCTGTTGGGTCGTGCCACGTGTCGACATATCATAGGCGCCTTCTGTCCAATGAGTGGATGACATCTGTCCGAGCGATGAGCCGACACGTGTTTCCTCCAGCGAATGATGATTTTACACATGGAAAATCCCCATTGGTCGGGGCTGTTAACGGGTTATCGGATCCAAAACCCGACCCGATAGCTTAACGACGTTCCGTTACGGTGGATGCCACATGTCAGTCACCCTTGATGAAAGAACTTCTGTGACGTGCGATTTATCGTCATGGAAGTGGACACTTCCGTGATGATAATTTTGGTAATGTCATGGAACGCTTCTACGACAACACAGGTATGACTATCTTGATTCTGTCATAAAATCATCATGGATGTACATGCATGACAAAAAACGCGACCTACTGTGACAAACACGTATCATCACGGAAGTGTATTTTTTTTGTAGTGCCTGACCATGTAGGCAGACATAAGCCTTGTGAGCCTGAGTTTGGTTATGTGCACATGTCCCCGCTTGGGACCGTTTATTGTTTTGCCATGACGGTGGTCGTTGGGTGTCTTTGGTAGACATGGGGCCACCCAAGACTTAGCAAAGAGGGGAGTTGGTCGGAGTGGCCGGGAGAGTATCATGGGCAATAGATAGGTTTTGTTGGAACGCCGTTGGTCCACCCGAATGGGAGTGCGAGCCCATAGGTTCCGTGGTGTGGGTATAGTGTGCTAACCTCTACAGAGTGTGTGTTTATTCTATCAATAGCCACGCTCGCGGATAAGGGCCCAGTTCGTAGTCCGTCACACTATGAGCCAACAATAATAATAACTTGATTAATAACAACCCTGGTTCAATGATGAGAAAGAGATTGGTTGTGATCGAGAGAGGATCACAGGGGTACCGTGGATACCGAAATTGGTTGATATTTATGTGATCGCGAGATGATCACGGAGGTATCATGGATACCGATGTTGGTAAGTTGATGCATGAGATGGTTACGAGGTAACCGCCGAGAAAGAGTAAGTTGGTGCATGCGAATGTTAACTTGTTGCATTTAGTATCATCATGTTCATATGCTTATGCCATGCTAAACTTGTATCATGTTCATCTTGTGCATGCCATGTTGTTCTGTTAGTATCATGTTCATGACTGCTTTAACTTGCTAACGCCATGTGGTTGTTTGTCTTGACTGCTTTTGGTTTATTGTGAGCTTGCAAGTACATTCTATGTACTAACCTGGTGTGTCATGCCAGTTTGCATGTCGTGCCTGGTTTGCTTGCTTGTTGGTGTGGTTCCTGTAGTGTCATGACATGGCACCAACATGCTGCATTAATTTTTTTGGCCGAATTGGGACAAGCTTTGGTATAAACTTCTTGCAAACCGGAGCTTCTCTCAAGAAGGCTCATGGTTTCGAGAGGGGACGTGTCACCTCCGTGTGCGAAACGACATACGTACACTGCCTTCTCCCGCCTTAATTTTTTTACACAGGCAGATTAGACCAAATAGAAGTATCATGCTAAATTTTGGAATTATTACGGGTTTGTTTGTCCTTTTTGATACATTAATTGAATTTCTAGGCATTTAATGTGCATAATTCAAATTTGAACCACAAACACATGCTCCAGTGCACCAAAGTTGGTTGAAAAATCGCATGTGTGTCCTTGGGTGAATTTCTAGGTCCCATGCAAGAAATGGGAATGAAATTCAAACATCTGGGCGTCGTGGCTCGACCGGAAAGATTGAGAAACTTGGTTTTTTAATTCATGTAAATCAAAAACACGCCTAAAAATCATGAAACTTGGCATGGTGTCATGACATGGCACCAACATGTTGTGGTAATTTTTTTGACCGAATTGGGACAAGCTTTGGTATAAGCTTCTTGCGAACTGGAGCTTCTCTCAAGAAGGCTCATGGTTCCGAGAGGGAACGTGTCACCTCCGTGTGTGAAACTTGGTTTTAAAATTCTCGTAAATCCAAAACTCGTCTGAAAATCATGAAACTTGGCATGTGTCATGACATGGGACCAATATGTTGTGGTAATTTTTATGTCCGATTTGCGAAGGCGCACATATTAACAATCAACAAAGTCATATTGGAACAAGTGCTGTCACATTACAAATCAAACACACAAGTATTATTGAAACTGTGGCGTTCTACTTACCAATTATGTGCCGCCACACGTCCCCTTTTTTATTGGCTAGTAGGTGCTATGCGGGGTGTTATTTGAGTACGGGAGCCGTGCGATCAGACACCTGCGCATGCTCATCGGGAGGAGAGCCCTTTGACCTATATCCGCCATGCACCTCCCTCCCAATGTCTCCATTAATGGCGCTCGAGCCCCTGTTTCACGGCGTGGCTATGTCTCACTGGACTGAGATGTAAGAGATAAAAATGAAAATCTAAAAAGAAAATTTTGCATGGATTTTGATGTAAGATCCGATGGACCTATTGACGATGCCATGGACCTAGGGTAGGGTCCTATGCCTGACCTAGACGCCCTACCCAAGGTCACAACCCTAGAATCAAGAACATTCAAAGTATAACAAAAGATACTGACTGAAGTAACCTTGGAGTGCATTCCACTCGACCAATTATCTCACTCGGATACCCCAATTCCATTCGACCAAGATGAAGTCACTCGACCATACAAGAAACCACTCGGAGTGCAAAAGATCTAGAGCCACTCAGGATGGCAACGTTCAGGCATTCACTCCGTAGTCTTAAAGATCATCGATAGCTCTTTATAGCTGGCGTTACCAGTAATGCCTTGTCTTAATGTACATTGAATCCTATAATGGGGGATGGTTGGGGTCCTGGCGCACTCTATATAAGCCACCCCCTCCCCTGGCATAAGGGTTCACACCGCCTATAACACACACACACTCATATTCCAGTCGACCGCCTCAGGGCACCAAGACGTAGGGCTTTACCTCCTCCGAGAGGGGCCTGAACTCGTAAACTCGTGTGTACAACCTCGCTGTAGCTAGGGCCTTGCCTCCTCATACGTACCCCCTACTCTTACTATCAGACTTTGTACCACGATAGTTGGCACCCACCGTGGGGCAAAGCGTCTTAGCAACTTTCGGTGAGGTTGAAGTTTTTTCGATCTTCACCAACATGGTTTCTGGCGGTGGTTTGACTGTGGGCCGCGAGATCCGACTTGGCGCACTCATTTTTGTCGCCGACGACTCCGCCTGGCTTCAAGAAGCCCCCCTCGATGTCGAGGCTCTTCCGATCCACGGGGCAACACATTTTCGCGTGAGTGCCTGCGGCGTACATCTACGACATCCATCAACCCCGTATTGGTCGGGTCCCGCATCATCCACTCACTCCCCTAGACGCCGCCGCAAGCAATCTGGTCGGTCGTGGCTCCAGCGGTGGGTAAAGCATGCGGTGGCCCGCCAGTTGGCCAAACCTCAAGTCGCGGCGATCGAGCCTGATGAATTTCTCTACGGACCATTTGACCCGTCGACTGGCTCCGTGGACACTCTTTCCGAGCGTGGGAGTAGTGACCCTGCGGCAAAAGTTCTCATGGTCGACTCTCATCGCAGCCCACCCGGGTTTCGCCGCAACGGCGACAACGGTGACAGTGATGGCCAATCGTATGGTCATGATGAGTACGAGCCCCAACCTCTCAATTCGCTACAGAGGGAAGAGTTGCACCGTCGCAACATGGAGGCGCTATAGACCCCTATCGTGGGGGAGACTTCTGAGGCTTGGGCCTTGGAGGCTGCGCGCCTAGCCACATTGGCAGAGCGCGCATGTCTGGAGAACCTCTAGCATTCTCTCGACGAACGCGCTCCTCGACTGATCCCTGAATCCAGTCGACGACAACGACAATTGTTTCCACCCAAACCCCAGGTATACCGCACTCCGATCCAGAATCTTACAGCTGCTGCACGTATAGCAGAATCTATTCAGCCATCCTGTTCAGAGGCTGGAAGAGGCTTGATGCAGATCCGAGCGCTGCTCCGGGCAGCAAGAGAGCAAAACACAGCCATCTCTCAGTCACGCAACAGAATCCACATCAGGTCAATGAGGGCAGACACAGTTCAGTCAACGCATAGTCCCGGGTCACCTTTGCAACGTGAATATCATGATCACCGTCGAGATCGGCACCTGGGAAGAGCCCACGGAGAGTTCGATCGTGAATATGCCCGTGACAACCACCGTCGAGCGCCTTCACCCCCTCCGAGGGGCGGGTCATACGTGCCCCGGCGGTATGATGACAGGCGCCCATATGGTAATGACCGCAGAGTTCCAGTCGACCCAAGAGAGTCTGGATTCGATGCAAGATCACTCCTCGTGCAAGATTTGGTCGACAGGAATAGGGCATACAAAGAAGGACTGGATAGAGATCGACCTAGTGGAAGCAGAGTGCATGTTTCTGGCCCTCATTTTGGAAGAGCCATCCGAGCTGCTGAGATCCCTCACAACTTCAGGTTGGTGATGAGAGTAAGTAAGTTCACCGAGGAGTCGAAGCCCGACACTTGGTTAGAGGATTATCGAGTGGCAGTGCACATTGGCGGTGGCAACGATGAGGTAGCCATGAAACACCTCCCTTTGATGCTTGAGGGTTCTGCCAGAGCTTGGTTGAATCAGTTGGCCCCTGGGAGCATTTTCAGTTGGGAAGAGTTAGCTCGAGTGTTTACCAAAACATTCAAGGGCACCTGCAAGCGACCTGTTGGATTGACCAAATTGTAGCATTGTGTTCAGAAGCAGAATGAGACTTTGAAAGACTATATCCAGAGATGGACTACTCTTCATCATACAGTGGAGAATGTATCAGAGCATCAAGCAGTTTGCGCCTTTAAAGAAGTCGTCTGCTACAGAGAGCTCAATTTGAAGTTCGGTCGGACCAGGGACATGTCTCTTACTTGGATGATGGTGATAGCCACTCGGTATGCTAATGGCGAAGAAGAGGACCAACTCCGGAGCGGCAAGAACAAATCAGTCACCCAGGACACCGGAGGAGGAAACTCCAGTCGGAAGCAAAAACGCAAAGCTGAACCCGTAGGTCCTGCTGAGGCAGCAGTTTTGAATCAAGGGAAGTTCAAGGGGAAGCCTAAAGGGCCTTGGACCCCCAAAAAAGTGAAAGATCAAGCGGGAAATGATGTGCTTGATTTACCATGTCATATGCGCACCAAAAAGGATGAAGAGGGTAACTTGATTCTTCCCAAAGATACCACTCGACAGTGCCGACTCCTGATTCAGAGTTTCCGAGAGGGTCAGCCCAGTGAGAAGGAAAAAGAATCTGATAAGGAAGAAGACAAAGAGGAAGATGACGGTTACCCCAACGTCAATGCCACTTTAGTGATTTTTGCTGACATCAAGAGCAAAAGTCGACTGAAAGTTATCAACAGAGAAGTAAACATGGTTGCTCCGGCAACAACGACATATTTGAAGTGGTCAAAACCCCCCATTACATTTGACCAGTCCGACCACCCAGCGCACGTTGCTACCCCTGGGCGGCAAGCGTTGGTGGTCAACCCAGTCATTGGGGGCACTCTACTAACCAAGGTTTTGATGGACGGTGGCAGTGGTTTGAATATTTTGTATGCTGAGGCCCACCGAGGGATGGGCATTCCGATGTCCAAGTTCAACGAGAGCAACATGCAATTCCATGGAGTCATCCCAGGAAAGAAAGCCAATTCACTTGGTCAGATCACTCTTGATGTGGTTTTCGGCGATTCAAAGAATTATCGCAAGGAAAAGTTGACGTTTGAGGTGGTGGATTTTAACAGTGCCTACCATGCTATTCTAGGCAGGCCTGCATATGCTCGTTTCATGGCTCGACCGTGTTACGTGTACCTCAAGTTGAAGATGCCTGGCCCCAGAGGCGTGATCACAGTCACCGGAAATCGGCAGAGAGCAGAAGAGTGCCTCCAGAAGGGCTCAAAGATCACCGATGAACAGATGGCGGCAGTAGAGATGCAAGAATACCAGAAGAATGCAGATCCAAGTGATTTGTTGCGTGCCAAGAAGCCTGCTTCAGAGTCTGCATTTCAGTCGTCCGGTGAAACAAACTAGTTCACATTCACCCGACCGATCCCAATGCAGCTCTGACTCATATCTCAACAACACTCGACAACAAATAGGAAGAAGCGCTCATCCAGTTCCTCCGTGAGAACTGGGACATCTTCAAATGGAAACCATCAGACATGCCGGGTATACCCAGGGGACTGGCTGAGCACCGTTTGCGAGTCGACCCGAAAGCAAAACCCGTTAAAGAGCATCTCCGTTGGTCCGCCATGGAGAAGAGGAAGGCAATTGGCGAGGAGGTGGCTCAGCTTCTAGTAGCTGAGTTCATCCGCGAGATATACCACTACGAGTGGCTCGCCAATGTTGTCATGGTCCCCAAGAAAAATAAGTCACTTCTAGTGTGTATAGATTTCATACATATCAATCGGGCCTGCCCGAAAGATCATTTCCCTCTGCCCCGCATCGACCAGATAGTCGACTCAACTGTGGGGTGTGAGCGCTTGTCCTTTTTGGATGCATATTCCGCGTACCATCACATCCGACTGTATGGACTCGACGAAATAAAAACAGATTTCATCACCCCATTCGGGTGTTATTGCTATGTTACTATGCCCTTTGGCATCAAGAATGCCGGTGCCACATTCATGCGCATGATTTAGAAGTGCCTGCTCACTCAAATCAGTCGGAATGTGGAAGCATACATGGATGGCATCGTGGTTAAGTCACACAAAGGTTCTAACCTACTGACCGACCTCGCTGAAACCTTTGCCAACTTAAGAAGGTATGATATCAAGCTCAATCCGTCAAAGTGCACATTCGGAGTCCCAGGAGGAAAGTTACTCGGTTTCCTCGTTTTCGACCGAGGAATCGATGCAAACCCAGAGAAGGTTGGCACAAGCCTCCGAATGAAACGCCATGTCCGTGTGCACGATGTTCAGAAGCTTACTGGTTGTTTGGCTACATTGAGTCGATTCATCTCAAACCTCGATGAAGGCATTACCTCTTAACCAATTGATGAAGAAGTCTAACAAGTTCGAGTGGAATCCTGAAGCTGAAGCAGCATTTGAAGAGCTCAAAGCCCTGCTTTCCACCCAGCTGGTGCTTGCCGCTCCAATCAGCAAAGAGCCTTTACTGCTTTACATCGCAACCACTGGACAAGTTGTCAGCACAGTGCTCACGGTCGAGCGGGAAGAAGAAGGCAAAGCCTACAAAGTTCAGCGCCCAGTGTATTATATTTTTCAAGTCCTGACTCTGTCCAAGCAGAGATATCCACATTATCAGAAGCTTGTTTATGGAATTTATTTGACCACAAAGAAAGTTGCACACTACTTCTCATACCACTCGGTTTCAGTCGTTAGCGATGCTCCATTATAAAAAATTCTGAACAATAGGGATGCAATTGGTCGAGTGGCAAAGTGGCCGATTGAACTTCTTCCTTTGGATATCAAGTTTGAGGCAAAGAAAGCAATCAAGTCCCAAGCAATAGGAGATTTCCTCGGCGAGTGGATTGAACAGCAGCAACCGACCAAGATTCACTCGAAGCATTGGAATATATTCTTTGATGGGTCCAAGGTGTTGAATGGCTCTAGTGCAGGAGTGGTTTTGGTATCCCCAAGAGGTGACAAGCTCAGCTATGTCCTCCAGATTCACTTTGATTCTTCAAACAATGAAGCTGAGTATGAGGCACTTTTGTATGGGTTATGTATGTCCATTTCACTCGACGTACGATGCTTGATGGTCTATGACGACTCAGACTTGGTGGTCAATCAAGTGATGAAGGAATGGGGTATCAGGAGTTCAGCAATGACTGATTATTGCAATGCAGTAAGAAAGCTAGAGAAGAAGTTTGAGGGGTTAGAGCTCCACCACATACCCTGAATCAAGAATCAAGCTACCTATGATCTGGCGAAGATAGGTTCCACTTGGAAGCCTATCCCCAGTAATGTGTTCTTGGAGCATCTCCACACCCCATCAATCCAAGAAGATCACAAACGATAAGTTTAACCAATCTGACTAGATTGAAGTCCTAGCTGTAGTCGACTTGATCATGGAAGTTTTAGTGATCACCCTCGACTGGGCGGTGCCATATATCGCATACCTGCTCAGGCAGGAACTCTCAGAAGATGAATATGAGGCCCGCCAGATTGTCCGTCGATCCAAAGCCTTCACCGTGATAAGTGGGCAGCTTTACAGGGAAAGTGTAATAGGAGTGGCTCAATGTTGCATCTCCCCAGAAAAAGGTCGAATGATTTTAAATGAGATCCACTCAGGGACCTGTGGTCACCATGCGTCCTCTCGGACCATCGTGGGCAAAGCATACCGAGTGGGATTCTATTGGCCGCATGCAAATGAGATGGCAAAAGATATAGTCGACAGGTGCGAAGGCTGCCAGTTCTACTCAAACATGTCTCACAAGCCTGCATCTGCCTTGAAGTATATTCCACTCGTCTGGCCGTTTTCAGTCTGGGGGTTGGATATGGTTGGACCTTTCAAGACCGGCAGAAGTGGTTTCACTCATTTGCTTGTAGCAGTCGTCAAATTCACCAAATGGATCGAAGCCAAGCCTATCAAGAACCTTGATTCAAGCACTGCCATCAGTTTCATCAGGGAGCTGATATTCAGATATGTAGTCCCTCACAGCATTATCACAGATAATGGCTGCAACTTTGATTCTGATGAATTTAGGGTGTCTTGTGCTTCCCAAGGCACTCAGGTCGATTACGGATCTGTTGCACACCCACAGTCGAATGGGCAAGCTGAAAGGAAGAATGGTTTGATCCTTCATGGGCTGAAACCCCGACTGATGCGTGACCTGAAACACGCTGCTGGAGACTGGGTGACTAAATTTCCATCTGTCTTATGGGTACTGAGAACAACTCCCAACTAGTCGACCGACCGAACTCCTTTCTTCATGGTGTATGGTGCTGAAGCTATGATTCCGAGTGACTTGCTGCACAACGCCCCCCGAGTGGAACTCTTCTCAAAAGCTGAAGCAGAACAGGCACGCCAAGATGCAGTTGATCTCCCGGAGGGGGAACGTGAGATGGCTCTGATCCGGTCGACCATCTATCAACAAGACCTGCGTCGATTCCATTCCCGTAATGTTAGAGGTCGAGCATTCCAGGAAGGAGACCTTGTGCTCCAAGTGCATCAGAAACGACCTTACAAGCTCGCTCCGGCCTGGGAAGGTTTCTTCATCATCACCAAGGTGCTCCACAATGGGCGTATCACCTCTACAACGTAGCCAAGAAAGAAGATGAGCCACACTCGTGGAATGCGGAGCTGCTCCACTGTTTCTATACCTAAAACACTCGGATCGACGAGTTGTAATAAGAATCCTTCAGTTTGCTTATCAAAGACAAGATTTTTGCAGTATCTTAATGATTTTTATCCCATAAACACATGTGTTCAAATCCCTAGTGGGTGGCTTAGCCGCGAACCTGATTCGCCTAAGTTTCAAAACCACTCCGAGTGAAGAGCAACCCTCTCACTCGGGGGCTTAGCCGCGACCCCGTACTCGCCTAAGTTAAAAAAACACTCTGAGTGAAGAGCAACCCTCTCACTCGGGGGCTTAGCCGCGACCCCGTACTCGCCTAAGTTAAAAACCACTCCGAGTGGTGAGCAATCCTCCCACTCGGGGGCTTAGCTGCGACCCCGTACTCGCCTAAGTTAAAAAAACCACTCCGAGTGGA
>NC_041385.1:245022851-245035850 GCF_002162155.2 Triticum dicoccoides
AAAAAACCACTCCAAGTGGAGAGCAATCCTCCCACGCGGGGGCTTAGCTGCAACCCCGTACTCACCTAAGTTAAAAAACCACTCCGAGTGGAGAGCAATCCTCCCACTTGAGGGCTTAGCCGTGACCCCGTACTCGCCTAAGTTAAAAAACCACTCCGAGTGGAGAGCAATCCTCCTACTCGGGGCTTAGCTGTGGCCCCGTACTCGCTTAAGTTAAAAACCCACTCCGAGTGGAGAGCAATCCTCCCACTCGGGGGCTTAGCTGCAACCCCATACTCGCCTAAGTTAAAAAAAACACTCCGAGTGAAGAGCAACCTTCTCACTCGGAGGCTTAGCTGCGAATCTGATTCGCCTAAGTTACAAAGATCCTCAAAGATGCGTCACAAGTATAAGGTCCACTCCATCCTGATCCGCAAGGACGACGAGGTGCAAATCGAGTACGACACCTAGTGCTCGTATCCGTGGCCCTCTCGTTGGAGTTGTGTCACAAGTACAACGTCCGCTCCATCTTGATCCGCAAGGACGACGAGGTGCAAATCGAGTACGACACCTAGTGCTCGTATCCGCGGCCCTCTCATCGGAGCTGCGTCACAAGTACAACGTCTATTCCGAGTGAGAAACCAAGCTCCACTTGGGGTTAAGAGATCTAAAAGTGGTGAAGACAAAGCAACCATATTCAAGGGAAAACCAAGTTAAGATAAATCCGGCAAAGTTCAGAACCACGAACAGAAGTACTCAGGAGTCAAGCCCCCAAAAGTTTAATGGTTACAAAATCACTCGGCATTCCGAGGCAAATAAAGGTGAGGCATTAAGTTTGTCCACTCGGCAGGAGTAGGGCTTGCTGGCTCGATGAAGCTATCAAGGTCGATACCATCTGAAATACGAGTGGCAGCATCGATGAAGGTCTCCATGAAGGACTGGAATTGGAGATTCTTGGTGTTGGCAACCTTGAGAGCCGCCAGCTTCTCTTCTTTGACCTCCTTGCGATGGACCCGGACCAAGGACAGAGTCACATCTACACCACAACGAGCAGACGACTTCTTCCACTCTTGCACTCGACCAGGGATTTCATTGAGTCGAGTCATCAGAGACTCGAGATCATTCTGGAAGGTCACTCGGGGCCAGAGCTCCGTGTCAATCTGCGACACCTCCACTTTCAGACGAGAAAGATAATCCATAACACTGGCAAGGCGAGACTCCAGCCGTAGCATGTTCATCGCAGCTTCATCCTTGACAGGAGAGTTTATGGGGTCCAAATTCGTCTCGATCCGCCTAGTCTCTTCCTCGAAGTCTTTACAAAATTCTGCACACACAGAACAATGGTGAGTCGGCAGTTATATGATCAGTCGAGAGTTGCAAATCAGTCGGACAAGGGAAAGTACCTTCAAGTATCAAGAACATCTTCTTGGCGAGTCCTCCTAGATAAGCCTCCAGTTCGTTGCTCTTTCGAGTGTGATCTCCAACCTTGTCAGACAGGGCCTCCTTGTCCTTCTTCAGCTGCACGACTTCTTTGTTGGCTTCGTTAATGGCAGTATTTAACTGGGGGTTTTCCTCTTCCAACTTGCTGACTGAAGCCAACTTTTTGTCGGCAAGTTCAGTTTTCTCTCGCGCCGCCCTCTGTGCTGCGGCAAGATCGAGGTCCTTCTGCTCCAGAGCCTGCTTCATTTTGACTAAAGAAATAACATTCTTCAGATGAGCTTGGAGTTGATGGTTTTCACTACGCACATCTGTTCGAGTGGAGTCACTCGGTTCAAAAGACTAAAAGGGAAAAATTATAAGGTGGACAGTCGATGAGTTATTACCTCACATAGCAGCTAACTCATCCTTGGCCTTCTGAAGATTCTTCTTGGCCAGCTCCAGATCGAGGTTGAGACTGATCTACGTCTTCTCCAATTCAGCAAACTGGGCCCGAGTTCACAAGATTTTTGCAGTCAACAAATAAGACACGCCAGTCGACAGAAACAAAGGTCAATTGCAGCAAAACTGCAGCAAAAAGTGTTCTAAGACTACTGCCGAATCAAACATTCAACAGTAGTCTAGGGGACTACACCCAGTGGGTGCACTTGGCGTGCCCCCACTGGTCCGATTTCCCACTCGGCATGGTCTTCCCAGCACGAGTAAAAAAAATTAAAAAATTTAGAACCCTGCCGACTACCGCAGTCGACCGCCGTCTCGGGGACTACACCCAATGGGTGCACTCAGCATGCCCCCACTGGTCTAGATCCCACTCGGCATGATCTGTCTCGACCGAGTGGGAGAACTGTAAATAGACATTTGATAAAGACCCCTACCGAATCAGTCATTCGAAGGTGGTCTCGGGGACTATACCCAGTGGGTGCACTCTGCATACCCCCACCGATTCAAAGATACACTTGACACGACCTGGTCGGCTCAAGTGGAAGAACTATTCAGCAAAAGTCAAAACACCCAATGGGTGAATGATATAAAGTGCGGACTCATGACAGATGCACATTAAAGGTTTCAAACGCTCATCCACGGACATCTTACGGATAATAAAGCAGCAGTTTTCAAGTACCATATCCTAACAGAGCAAAGATCAAGTTGAAAGATCAGTCGGAAATCAACTCACCTTGACATTGGTCTGAAGAGCAGAGCTGGCATCATAGGCAGACTTGCTAGCCTCGTGCACCACCTTCATTTGTTCCATCACAAAGCCTGCCTGGCGCATAGCTTCCTTAGCAGCGGTCACCGGGTCCTCTGGGACATGATGGGAAACAAAGAGCAGAGTTGGTGGAACAGTAGAAGCAATCATAGGATCTGAGCCATGGAGTTGCATGGACGGAGCAAGGACTTGAGCGGTCGATGCCGAAGGACGTTCAGTCGACACAGGACCGACAAAAGAAACAGAAGCCCGAATTGGATCTCCGGATTGCTGGATCACTGTTTCTGGTGCTGATGTCGACTGAGGTACCTTGCTGGCAAGCACCCTCCTGCTCGAAATCCTGCCCTTTCTTCCCTAGTCTTCTGGGGCACGTCTTCATCGTCGTCTGGAAGTTCAATGACATCTTGCGGTGCTGCACAAGATTCGACCATAAGAGTTCAGTCGACCGACAGTACAACCGACAGAATGAGCATAAGATTGTATAATTATACCAGCTTGGAAGTGGCCTCGTCTTCAGTTTCCTCATCGTCTTGATCCTTGTAAACATCCATGGAGGTCCCAGAAGTCGCAGCACTGAAAGATTCAGAACCCACTCAGTGAAACATGAGAATGAGTCGACGACAACATAGAGGTTCCCAAACAACGCAAAAACAAAGGAAAACAATAAAACACTTACGCAGAAGTGGCGGGAACGTCCATCTTGATCTTGGGCAAGGCCTTCTTAGACTTTGAGGAGGCGACGTTGAGCTGCTTGGCGGCCTTTTCAGATGGTTCCAGAGACGAAGTCCGAGTGTGTTTTTGCACTTGTGTGCTTGGAGGAGTTGCCTTGCTATGCCCACCTACAGGGTCTTGAGACTATTTGGATCGACATTCTAAGCGAGGTGGTGAGTCGACTTCTTCACTATCGTCCGACTCATCATTGTCCTCCTTCGTCATCAGGGGATTGCCAGTCGCCACTCTCCTCTGCGCTCTCCGTTCCCGCCTGGACTTGCTCCCCTTTCGGCATCGAGTACATCTGAGTATAAATCTGCAAGGCAAAGAGTTAAACAAGCATCAATCAGATTCAAGGATAGTCGCAAATCAGAATGAAAAGACACTCGGTAACAAAGGTCAGACCTTATCCGGCTCATTTTCGGTGTCGAATGGTACGACTCTTCTAGACCCCTGGGGTTGTCTTTGTTTCCAGTGATGCCCCGCAGCCACTGTGCCACCGTCTCCTCGGTGACCTCCTATGGGTGGACCCGAGTGGTGTCATTGGTGCCCGAGTACATCCACATTGGATGATCGCGAGCTTGGAGGGGTTGGATGCATCGACTGAGAAACACCTCCAACAAATTCATGCCAGTCACACCGTCACGGACCAATTGAACTACCCGGTCGACTAGCATGGACACCTCTACTTTCTCTGCTGAAGTCACGGTTAATGAAGAGGGTTGGTGGACTCGATCCATGGTGAAGGGGGAAGACCAGTCGACTGACCAGGGGTCGGGACATCTTAGCAATAGAACCAGGTCGACTGCCACCCCCTAACCGACTCGGGAAGAGTCATAGGAGGAAAAGTACTCCTAATCCTCATCTGAATCCCTAAACCTCCACTCATTTGGATCACGTGCGTCCTTTCGTCAGTCAGATTTGCCTTCTTCATAGTTTGGGAACGGCAGGTAAATATGTGTTTGAATAAACCCCAATGTGGTCGACAACCCAAGAAGTTTTCATACACAAAGACATGCGCAGCGAGATATGTGATAGTGTTGGGAGAGAAATGATGAAGTTGGGCACCAAAAAAGTTGAACAAACCCCTAAAAAAGGATGCGGAGGTAGAGTGAAACCACGGTCGACATGAGTTGTGAGGAGGAGGCACTCACCCTCCTGCGACTGAGGCTCGGTCTCGTTCACCAGCAACCTCCAAGACCCGTCAGCAATCAAGCCCACACCGCCCAGATCCTCCAAATCTTCTTTCTGGATCGTGGACCGAATCCAGTCCCCCTGGATCCAACCAGGCGACAATCCAGACCTCGATGATGACCCCCGGCTTATCTTCTTGCACTTCGCCGTCGCTATCGCCTTCTTCGCGTGCTCCAAGGCCACTATCTTGTCCTTTCCATTGTGGTGGACTGCTTGCGGGCGGGGCGGCGGCGTCAAGAATGGTGGAGGATGCAGTGGGGAAGTAGAGGAAGAAGAAGGGGAATAAGGCGCACTGTGCAAAAGCATCAGCCTTGACGCCTTTTATGGGCCTGCTTCAGAGTGGCTGACTCGTGGGCCCAAGCAGTCCTGTCAAATCCCGTAATAGTCGCACGCCTAATACGTTGCGAAAAAGGTGGCACGAGAATTGAGGCATCCCTGTCTATCCACCCCGTTTACCGCGGCGCGCTCCGTCCCGCGCGCTTCCCCAAAGTTTCGAATACCATGAGATCCGGGAACCGCAGAGTAACCAATCGCGCCGAAGATTTCGTACCATATCAACACTTGAAGATTGTCAGTATAGTTCACTCGACGAGCTATGAATCGATCTAGGCGACTGAAATAAAGTTGAAGTTTCAGCATCATTCCCAGACTCGGGAAAAATGGCTACGAAGCATAAGAATCAGGTCGGGATCAACGTTTACTCTCTTTTCATTCAGACCTCAATCCTTTCGGGTGCTAATGACGATGCCATGGACCTAGGGTAGGGTCCTAGGCCTGACCTAGACGCCCTACCCAAGGTTACTACGCTAGAATCAAGAACATTCAAAGTATAACAAAAGATACCAACCGAAGTAACCATGGACTGCATTCCACTCGACCAATTATCTCACTCGGATACCGCAATTCCATTCGACCAAGATGAAGTCACTCGACCATACAAGAAACCACTCGGAGTGCAGAAGATTTAGAGCCACTCAGGATGGCAACAGTCAGGCGTTCACTCCGTAGTCTTAAAGATCATTGATAGCTCTTTATAGCTTGCGTTACCAGTAGCGCCCTGTCTTAATGTACATTGAACCCTGTAACAGGGGATGGCTGGGGTCCTGGCACACTCTATATAAGCCACCCCCTCCTCTGGCACAAGGGTTTGCACCCCCTGTAACACACACACACTCATATTCCAGTCAACCGCCTCAGGGCACCGAGATGTAGGGCTTTACCTCCTCCAAGAGGGGCCTGAACTCCTAAACTCGTGTGTACAACCTCGCCGTAGCTAGGGCCTTGCCTCCTCATACGTACCCCCTACTCTTACTGTCAGACTTAGTACCACGACACCTATATTGCATCGACTGTGACTTATAGCAAGCATGATGAATATAAGGATGATGACAGTGGATAATAATTGTCTTACATATTTAGGAACATAATTAAAAAATCCACATGCGGCAACGCCCGAAATACACAAGGGCAAAAGAAGAAGGAAGACAACGACTTGACTCGCTGATCTCTACTTTCTTCACGTGTTGCTGCAGGCCTCGGGAACTAGTCTCCACGGCGAGCGGTGATGAGCTCTTTCCTGTCCTCAAGATGCTACTTGAGAGCACCCACAGATTCCTCCACCAGCCTTTTGCGCTTCATGCGCAACACAACATTCTCGTCCATAAGTTTCTCGACAATAACGTTGGTCCTCTTCAACAAGGTAGTGGTTTCCTCCTGCTGCTCCGCACTTCCGACGATCTTCGCCCTCAGCAGGCCGCGCTCGGCCTGGAGCTTCACATTGCTCTCCCTTAGTCGCCAGATGATGCCGGTAGCCTGTTCAAACGAGGCTTTCATGTCGTCTTGCAAGCTCGTCCAGCCAGTGATCCGATCCATCTCGCTATGGACGATCGCATGCATGCGCCTGTAAGAGTCCTTGCCTGCCCGCGAGACATTTCTGTAGGCCGCAGCGGTGCGGGAGGACATCTCTGCGGCATTCGCCGTGTGGCGGGACATCTCTTCTGCTTCCGTGGCGCGGCCGGACCAGTCTGCTGCATCGACGGTGTGGTGGGACCTCCGTGTTGCTTCGGCGGCGTGGGGGGACCTCTATGCTGGTACGGCCGCGCGGCAGGACATGTCGACTGCTTTCGCGGCGAGGCGGGACATCTCTCGTGCTTCCGCTTCCATGCTCGCCTCTCCTTGGTGGCAATCTCTCAACCCAGAACTCACGCTGGCCATGGCTGACGCAAGGGAACGATGATGAATGACTTGTTTGTTTTTGTGGATGAGGAGTTTAGGAGGAAAGTGCAGTCATCTTGGAGTAGTAGTATTTTTAACCGAGTACTAATACCCTCCTAAGTGGGAAACCGTTTAGGTTTTGATCAGTGTGGATAGGTTTACAATTTGGAATGTGACGGGACACAGGCTCAAAATTTATTGACGGTTCTATAAGTTCTAATTGCGGTACTATTCCCGGATGGCGTAACATGGGCACGCTTTCTCGGGCGCGTACGTGGCGTTTACACCATAGGGTGCACCGCAATAGGCAATGTCAGCACACGTCTTGTTCCAACAACCGTGCGCGCTTGTCATTACCATCGCGCATGCTTCTTTTAATTAGAATGTGTGCCCGTCTAGCGCACACACGTTGATCTATCTAACTGTTTCTGTTTGTTGTGGATAATCACAAACAGTTCATCCGTGTGAAGTGTATGCCATCATCGCAGACACTTTGATCTGGCTGGCCGTTTCTGTTCTGTTGCCTAATCGCAAACAGCTAATCCTTCCGAAGCGTATGCCCTCAATCAGACACACCTTTATCTAGTTGCCCGTTTCTGTTGTTCCGCCTCATCAAAAACAGTTAGTTCGAGTGAACTGTATGCCGTATATTGCACACGCCTTCATCTATCTGTCCATTTCTGTTCTTCTTCCTCATCGCAAATAGTTCATTGAACTAAACCGTATGCCCTGCATCGCACACGCAACCAAAATCTGAACCGTGTTTGATGCATCCGTCATCGCAAACGTTTTACACCTTTTTGACTCTTTTTTACACCACCGTTTGCGATTATTGCATCGCACCCAGTTTCATCGAAGGGTCTCTGATCGTAGTGTAGCGTTAGTAGCATCCTGCAGTAGTGGTGCATCAACATTGACGAGTTCGATGATATGTGGAATAAGAGATTTTCATCCTTTAAGTCAAGCTTTGAGTCAACACCTTCAACAATGGAACTCTTGCGCACCGACATTGCCCGATCTATTCGAAAAGGGAAGATCATGGGTTTTCACCTTGGAGTAAACACAAACTTGTCATCGAATCTATTACTGCCAACAACCTCTTTTCGGTTGATGACATCTTGCTAGCGAGATTCTAGCGCCAAGAGATCATAAAACTCACCCACACTGGTAGAGAAAATGTCGGATGTTGGTTGAAGACCGCCTCTTCTCACAAATAATCATGCTTCTATAAATTGTCACACCTCCTTCAATCCTCGCCGACTAGAGGAAGAGATACTTGGACGTAAGTTGGCCATCAGACCCAGCCGCCATTGCAGCCATATGACGAGACCCGCTCAACACGCCATTAGGACTACCACCCTAATGTCCTCCACAATGGACCATCAACATGACGAGGCTGTTAGGCAAGGTTGCCCTCCAAGATCCAACATGCGCCAGCGGGGCAACGCCGTCAGCGCCCGATCCGGCATGCGGCCTCCTTCCACCACCCAAGCATAGGACAATGCCACCCCTCTCTCCCGCCCTCCTCCCAACACCCTTTCATTGCCCCTCCCCGCCATTTGTCACCTAGGATGCCGCTAACCACCAACACCATGGAGAACGATGAGGAGGACTTCCCGGAGCATGAGAACACCTCCTATGTTCGTATATGACACGGCAGAAGGTGTATGATGATGAGGATGAGATCGAGGACGAGAGTGGACCTCAGGCGGTGACACCCTCCTCTGAGCACCTCCACCCGCCATCGAGATAATATGATGTAAAGCATTTAAAAAATATGATTTGAACAAATAGTTTGATGTATAAGTGTATCATTTTGTCAAAGTTTCTTGTTGTTGATGATGCTAACAGGAAGTAGAATGTTAGCACAAGATGACTAACTATAGTTGTTAGTTGCATTCTGGGCACAATGTGAATGTGAAATAAACATCTATTTGTTGCATTTTCTGCATATATGTATAATCGGTGTATGGGATACATCATGCGTATGTGCTCATTGTTAAAAGTTGAATGGGACGTGCCTATTTTACCCAATGGTAATTTCACATGGCTGGGTTGCCGGTATGAGAACAAAATTGTACCCGAGTACAGGTGATGGGCGAGAAATTCAGGTGTATATTTACTCGTATTTTACCCACACCCGATGTAGCGGGTGCCATGCATACATATTTCGTGGCAACCAGTTATGTGCCAAATCAAATTACTCCCTCCATTGCCAGTTCTTATGATTAAACAAAGTTTTAAAGCATCACGTCCATTATTTATTGCTCTCCATATTTGCGAGGGTCTTTTCTCGCGCCTCCAATTAGTCGTAACTCGAGAATCTCCTATTCCACATTCATACCCTAGAATAGTGTCTTCTTAGTTCGAACCTTGCACCTAAGACCTAACATGACCTTGCACCAACTAATTTTCATGATAGTTTATTTTCTACACTTGTCGGGTTTATGTTGAATTAGCATGGTTTTCTTCTATTTCAGGTTTACGAGTACTTCTTTGATTTTCTATTTTTACCTCTTTCTATTTTTGTTTCCATTTCCTCTTTCTATTTCATTTATGGTTTTATTTTTTATTTTACTATTATTTTAAAATTAGTGAACTTTTTTAACATTCTAAAAAAGTGATTTATGTAAATTCGTGAACATTGTTCTAAAATCAGGAACATTATTTTAAAATTCTTGAACATTTCCAAAATGCATTGTTTTTATACTCATTAACATTCTATAATTTTGGGAACACATTTTAAATTCACAAACATTTTTTAGGTCCATAAACATCTTGCGAATGTGGGGGATAAATTTTGTTTTAGATTTTCTTTTAAACCATTGAAGAATTCTAAATGTTGGGCTGAGATTTTTCAAATAAATGAGTTCACAATGTATATTTCAAAATTGTCATTTCTTTTAGGTATAGTATTTCCCAAAATAAACACCTGGCCGAAAACCAACTGGAAATGGTACATGAAAACATTTCACTGCCATTGACGAGGAGGGCACAAAGTGCTATGTACTCTAGGCGAGCTGGCCCACCGGCGTGTTATATCAACAGGACTTTCGTGGCATACCGACGATGGGCGTGATAGTTGTATCTCGCTTATATCATATATAGATCTTTCATTATGTTGCATACCCCAATGTGTAGCTACTAAGCCGGCCCATTTTTTTTTTAAACACAATACAGGCGCAATTGCTCATATACACGCGCATACACTCACCCCTATGAACGCACACACGCACACCCTACCCCTATGAGCGCCTCCGAAAGACTGAGCCGGCATATAATCTTGGAATTTACGAAGTCACCGTAGTCACCTCGTCGTTGACCGGAACGTCTCCTGCCACTGAATGCGCATCGTCCAAAATCCTGAAATAAATCCAGAAATAAATGCGAGCACCAGGACTTGAGCCCTGGTGGACTGGGGATACCACAGTCCCTCTAACCATCCAACCACAGGTTGGTTTCGCTTTTTTTTTATTTCATTTGCTGTGTTTCGATCGAAACATTCTGTGGTTTTGTTCGGTTGTTATACTGGTTTTGGCTTGTTTTTTCATTTTTTTCTCATTTTTTACTTTTCCTTTATTTCTTCACTCATTTTCACTAGATTTTTCTATTTTTCTTTGTTTTTTCACCGTGTTTCTTCATTTCTTTCCAGGTTTTCAGTGGGTTTCTCTTTTCTTTCTATTTCCATCAGTTTTTTTTATTTTTTTCTTGGTTTTCACTTGTTTTTTTCTTTGGATTTAATTTTTGTTTCTTGGTCCATTTTAATTGTTTTTGTTTTGTAAAACATGTTTAATTTTTAGCGTACAATATACATTTTAAATATATGGTTTTGAACATTTTTCTATTACATTTGTTTGATACACGTTGGACATTTTTCAAATACAGGTTGTACATTTTCTTTAATAAATGGTTATGAACACTTTTTTGAATATATGGTCAAATTTTCTAAAATATACATTAAACTTTTTTCTAAATAGAAATAAGCATTTTCTTAAACTATGCAAACATTTTTTTTAACATTGTATATATATTTTAGAAATTCCATGGATATTTATTGTAAACACGCCAATACTCTTGAATGTCACAAACATTTTTTAATGGTAATAAACAATTTTAACTTGTGCGAACATTTTTTTATGTTATATACACATTTTCTTTCAAGAATTTTATTTTTAAAGGCAAAAATATTTGTATAAACTGTCACATACATTTTTCAATGATACAAAACATTTTTGTTATTACGCAAACATATTTTTACCTTGCATACACATTTTATATACACAGTATATACATGTGTTAAACAAATTGTAGCGACCCGACCTCAGATGGTCAAGTCTCTGTGCTTAGGTGTCATCCCTGGATCAGTAATGCTCACACCACACAGTACTTCGAAGGATTTATAACAGAGTAGCAATCACACACTTATTACATCGATGTCTCAAAAGAGAACTTATTACAATAATATGGCTTAAGGCCATCTAATGCGATAACAGCGGAAGGCTTGGAAGATAAAGTGAGTCCATCAACTCCAACGGCATAGCTGAGCTGCACGGCAACGACCTACGAACCTTACTCCTCGTCTGAAAAGTCTGCAAATAATACGTTGCAGCCCGAGAACGGGTCAGCACATGGAATATGCTGGCAATGTAACACAAAAGAGCAATAACAGAATAATGCTACCACTACATGCATATTTGGCTAGTGGAAAGCTCTATGGTTACAATTTTTGCGAAAAGCCAATTTTTCCCTACTTCAAAGGAATCAGTTTTAATTTAACTATCATGGTGGTTGAAACATCATTTGAGAAGGTAACCCCAACTCAATGTTAACAACCCAGCAAGATTAATTAAGAGTGTTGAGATACATGCGAATACTCAAGTACTAGATACTCAGAATTGTCTATAACCGGGGACACGGCTAACCATGATTAAATTGTACACTCTGCAGAGGTTTGCGCACTTTTCCCCGCAAGACTCGATCGCCTCCGTTGATTTCTCGCACTACATGGTGTTTGAGAGACGGATGACCGAGACACAGTCTTTCAGAAGCATTAACTCTCTACTCCGGGCAGACCATACCAAACCTACAAACCCACTACCTGCTGATCCACCTCTTCAAGAGCTTCACGCAACTTACTCAACTATGTAGAGCCCATAATAGCTTGCGGCTGCACACGGAAGTTTCTAGCATGAATAGACTCAGTTCCCTTTGAGCCTGGGTGGCGGTCCATAGGAGAATCACACGGTAACCCCGGGATTTCCAAAAATAAAACAGGCAATCACTGGATACCCCAGGTGCCTCAATCCACCCAGATGTGTATTAAAATTGCCACCTTAAGTAAACCACTAATTAACAATCTCACATCTATCATGGATATCACTCAAACCCAATCCACGTCTACGAGCATAGCATGGCAATATAAGCATAACGTAGAAGTAACTCCCAAGGGTTTGATAATAAAACAGGGCAATAGGTTCTACCTCATCAACTACTTCCCAATACCCACATGTTAAAGGCATCCTAATCATGCAATGTTTGAGGACTGAAACTAATGCATAAAAACTGGGTATGAAAAGAGTATGATCAATGTGTTACTTGCCTTGCTGACGATCCGTGAATCCTAGAGACTCGTAGTAACACGCTTCGCACTCCGGGAATTCTATCGCAAGCAAACAATAACATACATAAGCAACAATCAAAGATGCACAAGTAGAACTCCAAATAAAATAGTTTGACCGGAGAGTTCAACTTAAGAACTCCGGTTTGCACGAAGAATCAAATCAAACGGAGCAACGAAACTCAAACGGCAAAATAAACAACTTCGTTTTACTAATCTGGATCTAAGTCAAATTTTACAGAAGAAAAATCTTGTTTGAGTTGATTATTCGGAAAGAGGGTTTCGAGATGAAACTCCAGGCGCTTGAATCGCCTGATTCCGATAAACGAGCGAAAAGATAAACAGGTTTAAACATCGGATAAGAAATCGCGATTGGAATAACCGCGGAATAAATCCGATAAAAAGAAAAACGACGAACGGCTAAACGAACGAGCGTTCGTTAGCAGAAACTAAACAGTGAACACGTTCGTTAGAACGAACGGACGAACGAACGTTCGCTAAGTAAATAAACCGACCTATATAAAACGAACTAGGTTTTTTTTAAAAAAAACCCGAAGGGTTTTCTAAAAAAACCGGCGGCGGGGTCGGGTACCTCCGGCGAGGTCGTCCGGCGGGGCGGGCGGCTCCGGCGAGGGGCGGC
>NC_041385.1:245036532-245044639 GCF_002162155.2 Triticum dicoccoides
GGCGGGGCGGGGCGGCTTGGGGAAGGGGGCGCCCGGGGCGGAGTCCGGCTCGGACTCCCCTCGGCGCCCGTGCTGCGCACGGCGGCGCGTGCGGGGAGGCGGCGGCGGTGGCGGCTGGGCCGGCCTGCTCGGCTGGGCCTTTGGCCCAGTCGGGCGCGTGGTTTTTTTTTCTAAACATTCCGCCGAAAGAAAAATTCCTAGAAAAATAAATAAAAATCTAAAAAATTCCAAAACAAGTTTTCTCCGTCTAAATAAAATATTTAGAACAAGATGAACTTTTTTTGGCCCCAAAAATGCAATTTGTAAAACATGCAAATTTTTCCAGGGCAAATAAAAATCCCGAATAAACTCCGATAAAATCCAAAAATTATTTTAACATTTTTCCTCTGATATTTCTATTGTTTTGGAGAAGTCATATTATCTCCCCTCATTTATTATTTTAAAATGAAATATTTTCGGGAGAGAAAATAATTAAAATCAAATCCTTGTCTTCACTATTTGATAAAAATTTCAAATATGAAAATTAAAAAAATCCCCAACTCTCTCCGAAGGTCCTTGAGTTGCTTAGGATCTCGAGGATTGCAAACGAAAAGCAATAAAATATGATATGCATGGATGATCTATGTATAACATGCCAAATTGGAAATTTGGGATGTTACAAACCTACCCCCCTTAAGATGAATCTCGCCCTCGAGATTCTGGTTGGCTAGAAAATAGGTGCGGACGGTCCTTGCGAATATCCTCTTCTCCCTCCCAGGTGGCTTCCTCCTCAGTATGATGAATCCACTGAACTTTGCAAAACTTGATCACCTTGTTGCGAGTGACTCGGCTATCAAACTCAAGAATCTTTACTGGCTTTTCCTCATAGGTCAGATTATTATCCAGCTGAATCGCCTCCAAAGGTACTGTATCATTCAACGGTATATCAGCCATCTCAGCATGGCACTTCTTCAGCTGTGATACGTGAAACACATCGTGAACTCGTGACAATCCTTCAGGTAACTCTAGCTTGTAGGCAACTTCTCCCATCCGTTCCAAAATACGAGACAGTCCTACAAATCTCGGGGCTAACTTTCCCTTAACTCCAAAACGTTTTACTCCCCTCAAGGGTGATACTCGTAGATAAGCTCTATCTCCAATTTCATAGGTTACTTCCTTGCGTTTTGAATCTGCGTAACTCTTCTGTCTGGACCGAGCAATCTTTAGTATGTCTCTGATCATTTAACCTTCTCTCTGATTCTTTGATCAAATCTGGTCCAAACAACTGACGGTCTCCTACCTCGTCCCACATCAAGGGCGTTCTACATCTGCGTCCATACAGAGCTTCGAATGGTGCCATCTTCAAACTGGCCTGGTAACTGTTGTTATAAGAAAACTCTGCGTATGGCAAATTGTCATCCCAACTAGATCCATAATCTAGCGCACAGGCTCTCAACATGTCCTCCAGAATCTGATTGACTCTCTCTGTCTGCCCATCTGTCTGTGGGTGAAAAGTGATACTGAACTCCAATTGGGTACCCAAAGTCTGGTGTAGCTGATGCCAAAACTTTGAAGTAAACAGGGTTTCTCTATCTGATACAAAGCTCCTCGGAACTCCATGTAAACATACGATCCTGGTCATATATATTTTGGCCAACCTTGCACTTGTATACGTTGTTTTCACCGGGATGAAGTGAGCTACCTTAGTCAATCGATCCACAACTACCTATATCGAATCATATCCTGCCTTGGTTCTGGGTAATCCGGTAATAAAGTCCATACCAAGTTTGTCCCACTTCCATTCGGGTATTGGCATAGGCTGTAACAGTCCTGCTGGCTTCTGATGTTCTGCCTTCACTCTCTGACATACATCTCATACGGCTACATACTCGGCAATATCCTTCTTCATTCCAGTCCACCAGAAACGTTCCTTCAAGTCCAGGTACATCTTGGTGTTTCCGGGGTGAATCGAGTATGGTGAGTCATGGGCCTCCTGAAGTATCAACTTCCTGATCTCCGAATTGTTGGGCACATAAATTCGGTCCTCAAACCACAAGGTATCGTGCTCATCCTTGCGAAAACCTTTGGCTTTACCCTCGCCCATCCTCTCTCTTATCTCAGCAATATCTTTGTCTTCCTTCTGAGATTCTCAAATCTTGTCCAACAGTGTCGACTGAACCTCCATTGCTGCAAGAAAACCTCTCGGAACAATCTGCAACCGAAGTTCCATGATCTCCGCAGCTAACTCTTTTGGCATTCCCTTGCTCACAAGAACATTAACATAACTCTTCCGGCTCAAAGCGTCTGCTACGACATCGGCTTTTCCTGGATGATATTGTAGTTTCATATCGTAATCCTTTATAAGTTCCAACCATCTCCTCTGTCTGAGGTTCAACTCCTTCTGTGTGAAAATGTACTTCAAGCTCTTATGATCCGTGTACACATCACTATGGCTTCCAATAAGATAATGTCTCCAGGTCTTTAGCGCATGCACTACGGCTGCTAACTCCAAATCATGCGTGGCATAGTTCAACTCGTGTGGCTTCAGTTGTCGTGAGGCATACGAAACAACTTTTCCTTCCTGCATAAGCACACATCCAAGTCCCAAGTGAGAGGTGTCACAATACACTTGAAACTCCTTATGTATATCTGGCAAGGTCAGCACTGGGGCTGTAGTCAATCGCTCCTTCAGCTCTTGAAAACTTGTCTCGCACTCCTCCGTCCATTTGAACTTAGTATCCTTCTTTAACAATTCAGTCATTGGTTTAGCAATTTTGGAAAAAATTCTCAATGAATCTCCGATAATATCCTGCCAGTCCAAGGAAACTGCGGATCTCGCCAACTGAAGTGGGTGCCAACCATTCAGTGACCGACTGAACCTTACTGGGATCCACTGCTATACCCTCTCCGGATATAACATGCCCAAGAAATCCAACTTCCTTCAACCAAAACTCGCACTTGCTGAATTTGGTGTATAACTGGTGTTCCCTGAGTTTCTTGAGAACCAAACGCAAGTGTTCCACGTGCTCCTCTTCGTTCTTCGAGTATATCATAATATCATCAATGAATACCACAACAAACTTGTCCAAATACTCCATGAACACCTTGTTCATCATACTCATGAAATAGGCAGGGGCGTTAGTCAGTCCAAATGACATGACCGTATACTCATATAATCCATACCGTGTGGTAAACGCTGTCTTGGGTATATCCTTCTCTCGGATCTTCAACTGATGGTATCCCGGTCGTAGATCAATCTTTGAAAACACCTTAGCTCCTTGTAACTGATCAAACAGATCATTAATCATCGGTAAGGGATACTTGTTCTTTATCGTTACTTCATTCAGAGCTCGGTAATCAACAACCATCCTCAGGGATTTATCCTTCTTCTCCACCAAAAGTACTGGGGCTCCCCAAGGTGACGAGCTTCTACGAATGTAACCTTTCTCCAACAACTCATTAATCTGCTTCTTAATTTCCTCCAGGTCATTTGCTAGCATCCGATAGGGTCTCTTGGATATCGGCCCTGTTCCTGGCAATAGCTCTATCAAAAACTCGATGTCTCTATCCGGTGGCATACCTGGTAACTCTTCGGGGAAAACATCCGGAAAATCCTTTACTACAGGTACTTCCTCCTGTACAACTCCCGTGAGGGCGTTTACTTGGCTCCTCCTAGGCACATGCCTAGATACATACTTAATCCTCTTTCCCTCCGGGGTGGTAAGATAAATTGACTTACTAGCACAGTCAATACTTCCTCCATACTTTGGCATCCAGTCCATACCTAATATCACATCCAATCCTTGCGACTCCAAGATAATTAGGTCAGACGGAAATACATGTGTGCCAATGATTAGGGGTATCTAGGTGCACCATCTGCTAGCCATGTACTCTGCTCCCGGCGAGCTCACTAAGAGGGGTGTCCTAAGGGTTTGGGTTGGTAACTTAAACTTTTCCACAAATCCCCTTGATATGTATGAATGTGATGCACCAGTATCGAAAAGAACAATAGCGGTAAATGACTGAACCAAAAACTTACCTATTACCGCGTCCGGCTGCTCTTCAACTTCCTCCACGTTAACGTGGTTCACTTGTCCTTTGTTGAATGGATTGGGCTTCTTCCCCGCGCTCCCATTTCCATTCCCACTCTTCCCTTCAGAGCAGTCATTGGCATAGTGCCCTGTCTTCCCGCACTTGTAGCAAACAACTTGGCTTAAGTCCCTCTTTGCGGGTGTAGATGGGTTAGAGCGGTTCTGGTTATTGTTGGCTCCATTCCCATTCCCGTTCTTCACACCATTATGGTTATGCGATCCTCCTCCAGCATGGTTTTAAACTCCATGGTTATGAACAAGTCCTCCCGAGTTCGGGGTTAAGCGGGGCTTCTGTTGAGCTCCTGAGTTGTATTTCCCTTGTCCATACTTTCTCTTACGATTATCAATCTGCTGCTGCTTCCCTTCAATCATTAGGGCCTTATCTACCAACTCCTGATAGTTGTTGAAGGTTGCTACCATCAACTGCATACTCATCTCATCATTCAGCCCTTCCATACTTTTCTCCTGCTTCGCGGCATCTGTGGCCACATCATCAGGGGCATAACGTGATAACTTGCTAAACTCATCCGCGTACTGGCCAACAGTACGGTTCCCCTGGCGTAGATTGCGAAACTCACGCTTCTTCATCTGCATAGCTCCAGTCGAGACATGGGCAGTGTGAAAAGCCTGCTGAAACTGAGCCCATGTGACAGTGTCGATAGGATAGGTGGCTGTGAAATTCTCCCACCATGCTGCTGCAGGTCCATCCAGTTGGTGTGCGGCAAAACGCACCTTCTCAGCATCTGTGCATCCTGCGGTGGTTAACTCCCTTCCAATACGACGTAGCCAATCATCTGCAACTATTGGCTTGATGCTACTGGAGAACACCGGCGGCTGTAACCTTAAGAAACGGGCGAGGTTATCCACTGGTGGCGGGTTGTTGTTGGCATTGTTGTTATTGGCATTGCCCTGGTTCTGAACTAGCAATTGCATCAAGGCATTCTGCTGCTGGATCAACTGGGTGATCTCCGGTGGGAAAACAAAATCAGGGTCTCTTCTCGGAGGCATCTGATGGGTTTAGATGGAAGAGATTAGAATAGAAAAAGATCTAGGGGAGAAACACTACCCATATGTATATGAGGCAAACACAAGCATTCATTCAATCAATCAAGCAAGGGCATACAAAAACGTTCTAGGACTATCACAAAAGTGCTCACTACTACTAGTTACATGGGGGAAATACAATTATCATATGGTGGTCATCTAGAAATTTTGATCGGTGGAAGACTCCATGATGTCTGCTCCGGCTTCATCTTTGTAGTCATCATCACTTGAATCTGAATCAGTGTCGTCGATGATGATGTAGTTGTCCGGTCGAATGGGGTCTTCTCTCGGAACTGGTCTTCCCATAAAAATTCCGATCTTCTCAACTAGGTCGTCATTCTTCTCCAATAGGGTCTTGATTTCCTCCTCATATCCATCGCGCGTGGACTTAAGTTCTTCCTCAGCTCGACGATCCTAGTCCTCGCCTTCTTCAACTCGATCATGTCTGCGCACATCTGGTTCTCCTGACGTCGAATGTGCTGGTTTTGCTCCTGGATAAAGGCTGCGACAGATCTATCCTTCCTGGTGCTGATCATCTCCCATTGTTCATCTCGGCGCCCACATATTTGATAGGTGGTATCCTCAAGTTCCTTGTTGTAGATTTCTCCAATGTGTCCCATGGTAATATGAGCTGCCATACTCTTGCCGAGGCTCCAAGTGGGTGCTTCGAAAGAAAACTCTATGGGTTTAGAATTTGGCGAGAACGTTCTTCCTGGAACTCGTACTTGAATCATCCAGTGCCCTTCTTCCGGTAGAGTGGCGTTGTACGTCCCAGTGAAGCTTGGTATTCCAATATTCAAGTACCTAGTGACTTCCTTCAAGTGGCGTCCAAAATGTGTGTCTTCATCCGGGTGTGCAAACTTGTTCTTCATCTCCTTCATCCTAAAGAGTGGAAAAGAAGAGGAGTCAGAAATGAGAAGAGAAGTGTGACCTATGGTTTATCTTAGTGGTCGTGTCCTACACTCAGCGTGTGCTCAAATACCATCTTGTAGCGACCCGACCTCAGATGGTCAAGTCTATATGCTCAGGTGTCATCCCTGGATCAGTAATGCTGACACCACACAGTACTTCGAAGGATTTATAACAGAGTAGCAATCACACACTTATTACATCGATGTCTCAAAAGAGAACTTATTACAATAATATGGCTTAAGGCCATCTAATGCGATAACAGCGGAAGGCTTGAAAGATAAAGTGAGTCCATCAACTCCAACGGCATAGCTGAGTTGCACGGCAACGACCTACGAACCTTACTCCTCGTCTGAAAAGTCTGCAACATAATATGTTGCAGCCCGAGAACGGGTCAGCACATGGAATATGCTGGCAATGTAACACAAAAGAGCAATAACAGAATAATGCTACCACTACATGCATATTTGGCTGGTGGAAAGCTCTATGGTTACAGTTTTTGCGAAAAGCCAATTTTTCCCTACTTCAAAGGAATCAGTTTTATTTTAAATATCATGGTGGTTGAAACATCATTTGAGAAGGTAACCCCAAGTCAATGATCCCAATTAAAATAGTTAACAACCCAACAAGATTAATTAAGAGTGTTGAGATACATGCGAATACTCAAGTACTAGATACTCAGAATTGTCCATAACCGGGGACACGGCTAACCATGATTAGATTGTACACTCTGTAGAGGTTTGCGCACGTTTCCCCGCAAGAATCGCTCGCCTCCATTGATTTCTCGCACTACATGGTGTTTGAGAGACGGATGACCGAGACACAGTCTTTCAGAAGCATTAACTCTCTACTCCGGGCAGACCATACCAAACCTACAAACCCACTACCTGCTGATCCACCTCTTCAAGAGCTTCACGCAACTTACTTAACTATGCTAGAGCCCATAATAGCTTGCGGCTGCACACGGAAGTTTCTAGCATGAATAGACTCAGTTCCCTTTGAGCCTGGGTGGCGGTCCATAGGAGAATCACACGGTAACCCCGGGATTTCCAAAAATAAAACAGGCAATCACTGGATACCCCAGGTGCCTCAATCCACCCAGATGTGTATTAAAGTTGCCACCTTAAGTAAACCACTAATTAACAATCTCACATCTGTCA
Source organism: Triticum dicoccoides (assembly GCF_002162155.2). NCBI lineage: Eukaryota > Viridiplantae > Streptophyta > Magnoliopsida > Poales > Poaceae > Triticum > Triticum dicoccoides. The sequence goes on from NC_041385.1 coordinate 245,043,716, forward strand.
TGGATATCACTCAAACCCAATCCACGTCTACGAGCATAGCATGGCAATATAAGCATAACGTAGAAGTAACTCCCAAGGGTTTGATAATAAAACAGGGCAATAGGTTCTACCTCATCAACTACTTCCCAATACCCACATGTCAAAGGCATCCTAATCATGCAATGTTTGAGGACTGAAACTAATGCATAAAAACTGGGTATGAAAAGAGTATGATCAATGTGTTACTTGCCTTGCTGACGATCCGTGAATCCTAGAGACTCGTAGTAACACGCTTCGCACTCCGGGAATTCTATCGCAAGCAAACAATAACATACATAAGCAACAATCAAGGATGCACAAGTAGAACTCCAAATAAAATAGTTTGAGCGGAGAGTTCAACTTAAGAACTCCGGTTTGCACGAAGAATCAAATCAAACGGAGCAACGAAACTCAAACGGCAAAATAAACAACTCCGTTTTACTAATCTGGATCTAAGTCAAATTTTACAGAAGAAAAATCTTGTTTGAGTTGATTATTCGGAAAGAGGGTTTCAAGATGAAACTCCAGGCACTTAAATCGCCTGATTCCGATAAACGAGCTAAAAGATAAACAGGTTTAAACATCGGATCAGAAATCGTGATCGGAATAACCGCGGAATAAATCCGATAAAAAGAAAAATGACGAACGGCTAAACGAACGAGCGTTCGTTAGCAGAAACTAAACAGTGAACACGTTCGTTAGAACGAATGGACGAACGAACGTTCGCTAAGTAAATAAATCGAAGAAATAAACCGATCTATAAAAAAACGAACTAGGGTTTTTTAAAAAAAAACCCGAAAGGTTTTCTAAAAAAACCGGCGGCGGGGTCGGGTACCTCCGGCGAGGTCGTCCGGCGGGGTGGGCAGCTCCGGCGGGGCTCGGCGAGGGGCGGCGGGGCTTGGGGAG
>NC_041385.1:245045054-245046580 GCF_002162155.2 Triticum dicoccoides
TCTCGGCGGTGGCGGATCGGGGCTCGGCTCTAGGCTCCGGGCGGCGGCGACGATGGTGGCGGGGTGGTGGTGAGGCTGCGGGGTGGCGGCTATATATAAAGGGGCGGGGCGGGGCGGCTTGGGGAAGGGGGCGCCCGGGGCGGAGTCCGGCTCGGACTCCCCTCGCCGTCCGTGCTGCGCACGGTGGCGCGTGCGGGGAGGCGGCGGCGGTGGCGGCTAGGCCGGCCTGCTCGGCTGGGCCTTTGGCCCAGTCGGGCGCGAGGTTTTTTTTTAAACATTCCGCCGAAAGAAAAATTCGTAGAAAAATAAATAAAAATCTAAAAAATTCCAAAACAAGTTTTCTCCGTCTAAATAAAATATTTAGAACAAGATGAAATTTTCTTGGCCCAAAAAATGCAATTTGTAAAACATGCAAATTTTTCTAGGGCAAATAAAAATCCCGAATAGACTCCGATAAAATCCAAAAATGATTTTAACATTTTTCCTCCGATATTTCTATTGTTTTGGAGAAGTCATATTATCTCCCCTCATTTATTATTTTAAAATGAAATATTTTCCGGAGAGAAAATAATTAAAATCAAATCCTCGTCTTCACTATTTGATAAAAATTTCAAATATGAAAATTAGAAAATCCCCAACTCTCTCCGAAAGTCCTTGAGTTGCTTAGGATCTCGAGGATTGCAAACGAATAGCAATAAAATATGATATGCATGGATGATCTATGTATAACATGCCAAATTGGAAATTTGGGATGTTACACAAATAGTACGGAGCGAAATGAGTGAACCTATATATTCTAAAATACTGATATATACATCTGTATATAGTTCATATTGAAATATCTAAAAAAACTTATATTAAGGAACGGAGGTAGTATATTCTGAATATTTCTAAATACAAGCAATGGCAAAAAGTTAAAGCAAGAAACGAAAGCGAGAATGTGAAAAGAACGGATGAAAACGGGAGCACTGGCCGGCACATTCGTACGGGTGCGGTTATGTTACACTTGCATCAAGGAGCCCCAGAACGCGCTGGTCCAGCGTAGACCGCAGCCTTGAGGATTTTTTGTCACATTTTTCTTTTTGTTCTGACTTTTTTTTTACTTTTGCTCATATTTAAAAATGTACCAAATACAGGTACTATAAAAATCACTCTACATACAGAGTTGAAAAATATTAATCATGCATTTGAAAACTGTTGAATGTATGTAGAAAAGATGCTTTAGTGTGTACGAAAATTGTACAATATGTATGAAAAAATAGACACCATAACGTGCATATGCTAAATTGTTTAATCATGTATTTATAAAATGTGAAACATGTATAAAAAAATGTCCTGATATACACAAACAGTATATAGTGTGTTTGAAAAGATGTATAAATGAAAAACGAATATATAAAATGATGTTAGTCATGCATTTAAAAATGTAATACATAAATAAGCAAAAAAAAGTTATGTATACGGAAATGCACAATTGCTTAAGCAAAAAATTATACATAAATATATACATTTTATAAAACGTGTAC
>NC_041385.1:245047200-245051524 GCF_002162155.2 Triticum dicoccoides
AAAGAATGAAAAATAGTGAAAACCAAGAAGGAAACAAAGAAAAACAAGAAAGAAACACAAATAAAGCCAAAAAACAGTGAAAACAAGAATGAAACAAAGAAAAGAAAAGCAAGGAAAACCATCAAAGAAACGAAAAGAACCAGTAAGAAAATAGAAAACCGATGAAGAAACTGAGAAAAACGAAAGAGAAAATAAAACAAAACAAAAATCAAAAAATGAACCAGGGCAAACCAGTATGTGGACCTACCGAGCGGCAGCCAGCGAATGAATGAACCCGCTAAATGGCCTGGCCTAGAAAATGCTTCAGGTGAGCCGAGCGTACATCTCTTATAAGTGAGATATAGCTTTGGCGTCCCAAATCTATTCAACGTCGTTTACAACCCCATCCATCTTGGGCGCGACCCATTTAGTTATTTCTTTCTCGTTTGCAACGTATCACACACACACACCATGTTCTTGATCGATCAGTAATTTTTTACTGGTTTTAGGAACGTTCCAGAAGATTCCACCGGCATTTTTGGTGTAATTTTCCCTTTTATTTTTTCCAGGACGAGTTTTGTATGGTTTTTCTTTTTTTATAAAATTTGTGAACTTTTCACAAATTGATGAACTTTTTAAAATTTTGAAAACCTTTTTCCAAATCCTCTCAAAGTCATGAACCAATATTTCCAAATTTCGTGAACTTTCTTCAAATCTTGTGAACCCCTTTTAAACCCATAGATTTGTTTTTGCTAACTTTTTTCAAATACATTTTTTTTCAAATTCATGATTTCTATTCAAAATTATTGTCTTTTTCCAGATTTTTTGACCTTTTTCATCTTGCATTTTTCGGAAAAAGTCAAATTGTCCTTTTGGTGGTCCATGAGTCAACCGATTTAACCAAAACATGGCTGGGCTGGTCCATAAGCTTCCGTGCATGGGCACTAGTTAGCTCACTTGGTGCCAAATGCTTTGCATATGAGCTCTAACAGTGCATGTGCGTCACTTCTTGCAATCTGGGTGTTTTCCTTTTTTTAGATTCGTTTCTTTAAAACATTTTATCTCTTGAACCGTGTGCCAAATCCAAACTGTTTTCATTGCTGGATTTGTCGCATAGAGATCATCGAAACTATATCCCATGTTAATAGGTTTCGAGAATTTTTTTCCACGAAAAACCCTAGGAAAATCCAGAAGGGAAGCATGTTTTTTCAGCTGTGCTTGTCGCAGAAGCAAATATATGCCTCCACGAGAAGCATATAAAAAAACACATTTTTTCCTTTCCATGCGCTTCTTGCGGAAGCAAATCCATGCCCCCATGACTAGTAAATCTGTGCGTATCTTGGAAGAAAAAAATTCATGTATTTTACTTGCTTTCCCATGCTTCTCGCGGAAGGAAACTTGTGCCTCCACGAGAAGCAAATCCTACTTTTTCTAGAAGCAAAAAAACTCATGTTTCCCCCCCCCTCCCCCTTTGCTTCTCGTGGAAGCAAATCTGTGCCTCCACGAGAAGCAAATCTCTACTTCTCGTGAAAGAAAAAAAATCATATGTTTTTCCTTTCCGGGAAACATAGTTGTGCTTCTCGTAGAAACAAATCTGTGCTTCTCATGAAAGAAAATCACGTTTGTTCCCTTTCCCAAAAAAATCCACGCAGTTTTTTTTGAGTTTTTTCTCCGTAACCTAGGGGAAAAAAGAAGCGGAAACCAAAAATCCAAAAAAAAACCCAGAAAAATTCCATCTTAAAATCTGAAAACGTGTATAGAAAGAAAATCTTGATGGGAAGCCCAACACGTGACACGTGACGGTGGTTGGACACACCACTTGACACACTCTCAGCCCAGCAAAATGACCCCTTTGACTAGTTGCTCTCTGTTGTGTCGTGTCAAGCGAGACATAGTTGCGCCCGACTTTGGGCCCTTGGTGAATAATGGGTGGGCTGAATTTGTGACGATGTTTTCATCAGAACCCCCACACCCGCCCCCTCCCCACCACGAAACAATCATAACGAGAAGCAATGCATGCATGATAACTCCTTATATATATTCTTTCAGTTTTTCTATTTCACATCTAGATGTGAAATAGTATCTCACATCTAAGTCCTTGACCATTGGATCTGTTTGCTGTAATTATCATGCAATATTTTGATCTCGTATTTTTTGTTGCCCCTGCACTAGTTGCATCGCCCATCGTTCTTTCTTTTGGCCTGCTTTTATTTCTTATATATATGTTGCCCGTTATGGTTGTCATGCAGGGGAAGAGCGGGCCACTTTTTTTTGTTCCGTTGTTTTTGGACTGCACGGTGTGCTTGAGATGATCGTGTCAGATAGCAACTTATTTGTGTGCGTGTCCCTTTTTTTGAGTTGCTGTGTGTGTCCGCGTGGACCATTTCCCCTTTTCTGAGCTTTATTTTCTTTTCTATTATTTGTGATGTGTCCCGGAGAGTTTCATTTGTCAGCTCTTTTGACAATTTCTCCTCTTCTTTTTTCTCCCACTGCAATTCTATGCTTTGTGTATATACACGGTGTCAATATTTGTCATTCGAGTCGGGTTGTATTATTTTTGTAATCTCTTTTCCTTTAATTTTTTACTCTTCCTTTTTACTTTTCATGTTTTTGCTTAAAATTTCTGATTTTTTAATTCAATTATCTTAAATTCATGATTTTTTCGCTTTTCCATCTTCTTTTCATTCTTTTTTCCTTTGCCTTCTTTATTTATTTTTTAAAATACATGACTTTTTAAAATAGATTTAGCAATGGCTCATCTAAGTTTCTAACCGTTCGACCATTCGTTTTTCATATTGTACAAATCTTGATCGCGGGTTATTTTGTCACACACATCCCATACTACTATGTCTAGTCATACGTTCGATGTCCACTAGTGAGCCCATTCATGAATGTGTCTTTTGTTGGTCCCTTTTCATGGTGCGATCTTGGGGCCCGGTTTCATTTTTGGCTTGCATTGTATAAGTTGAAGAGAGGAGCTGGTTGTCATTGCCTCCTTAGTTCCATTCGCCATTGTCTCTCCCCCATTCTCCTTTGTTATGGATTAAAGCCAACATGAGCAGTAAGAAGGGAGTCAATTGGGGGTTTGATTTTTGAGCTCGTGACAAAAAAGATGGCAGTCAAGATGATGCAATGTGCAACCTCGGATCTAGCTTTGTCCCTTTTTCGCCCTGTTTTTTCTTCAAGTGATTTTGTGATTTTCGTGAAGTGATCTTTTTTTACTTAGTTGTAACTCCACCCCCGCCATGCAACTTGGCTACCTTTTCTTCCTGGTTCCAAGTCCACCCTTGTCGCACAAGTGGGCCCATAGTTTGTTTCATCTTAGTTGCAAGTCAATATTTGACTCGCAACTAGGCTCGTAGTTTCGTAGTTGTCTCAGTTGCAAGTCCACCCTCACGACTCAGAATTCATATCATAGTTTTGTTTCGTTGTCCAAGTTGCAAGTCCACACTCGACCGGCAACTCGTATCATAGTTTTGTGTAGTTGTCTCAGTTGCAAGTACAACATCAACTCGCAACTAGGGTCGTAGTTTGTTTCATCCCAGTTGCAAGTTCCCCTTGACTTGACACTCGACCTGTGTTTAGTTTTTCATCCCGGTTGCCGGTCCATCCTTGACTCTGGGCCCACAGTTTGTTTCGTTCCAGTTACAAGTTGATCCTTGACTCGCAACTGAGCTCATTGTTTCGTAGTTGTCTTAATTACAAGTCCATCATGGACTCGCAGCTGGGATCATAGACTGTGGTTGACCCAGTAGCAAGTCCACCTTGACTTGCAACTAGGCCCATAGTTTGATGGTGTCCCAGTTGCAAGTCAACCCTTTTGTTTTAAATCTTAGTTGTAGGTCCTCCCTCAACTCGCAACTGATATCATAGTTTTATATAGTTATCTCAGTTACAAGTCCAACATCGACTTACAACTAGGCTCGTAGTTTGTTTTTATCCCAGTTGCATGACCACCCTTGACTCGCAACTAGGCATGTGTTTTGTCTTTCGTCCCAGTCACAAGTCCACCATTGACTCGCAACTGGAACTGTAGTTTTTTTCACCCGAGTTGCAATTTGACCGTTGACTCGCAACCGGGATCGTAGTTTCGTAGTTGTCTCAGTTGCAAGTCCATGCTCGACTCGCAACTGGGGTCCAACCTTTTTATTGTCCTAGTTGAAAGTCCACCCACGACTCCCAACTAGGGCCTGCCCTTTTTTGTCTGAATTGCAAGTCCACCATCGGCTCGCAACCGGGGCCCATGCTTTTATGTCCCATTTGCGAGTCCATCTTCGACTCGCAACTCGGGCCCGACCTTTTTTGTCCCAGTTGCAAGTGAAAGGATCGAGATGGACCTAGAGGC
>NC_041385.1:245051703-245053287 GCF_002162155.2 Triticum dicoccoides
GGGGGGGGGTGAATAGGTACAATTACAAATTTTAGTTATTACTAAGCAATTTCAATAATGCGGAATATGAGAGTGAGCCTAACAATGGCAAGAGTAGTACTAAGTGCTAAGCAAGCAACACGAGTATGTAAGGAAGCAAGCCCAATATGATATAAGTAAGTGCTAAGAGACAAGTAACCACAAGTAGAGAGTTAGGTTAGGAATAACCACAACTCCGGGAGACGAGGATGTATGCCGATGTTCACTTTCTTGGAGGTAAGCTACGTCACCATTAGAGAGGTGGATGTTACCACGAAGGCACACCAACGCCACGAAGGCTCACCCTATTCTCCCTTTGAGACAACACAATGGAGGCGTTTCTCAACCACTAGTGGTAGACCTTGAGGTGGTCTCCAAACCCTCAAAAACTTTTCCGGGGGAAATCACAAAGGTTGATTCCTCTCCAAAAGACTCCTACCGCCTAGGAGTCTCCAACCTCCAAGAGTAACAAGAACGATGGGGAAAAGCTCAAGACTTGCTCAAATCACGAATTCCTTTGGTGCAAAGAAGGAGAAGGAGTGGATCTATCACTTGATTGGACAACTTCTCTCAAATGCTCTCAAATCCCTTGGGGATCTATGATTTGGTGTGGAGGAGTGAGAGAGAGAGATTGAAATGTGTTCTAGGGTTTGTTCAAAGTGAGTGGTCAGTCCTCTCCCATGGGGAAGAAGGGCTATATATAGCGTGAGCACAATTATGGCCGTTGTAGTGTAAGTGAATGGGCAGCCCGGACATCCGGGCTAGGGGCCGGACATCCGGCCTGGCAAGGTTTGAGGAACAAAAACAGAGCCAGAACAGAAAACAGAGGAGCCGGACATCCGGGGGCCAAGCCAGGACATCTGGCAGATGGCCGGACATCCGGCGTGATCACTAACAGGTTACAGAACCTCAGTTGTTCTACGGGTAGTGGAGGCCGGACATCCGGGATAGGGCCCGGACATCCGGCGTGTCATGTAGGCCCGGACATCCGGGGAAACACCCGGACATCCGTCGTGCAGCGCAGCACAAAAGAGTTCTCTGGATGGCTAGGCCCGGATATCCGACAAGTAGGCCGGATATCCGGCGTGAGGCCCGGACATCCGGCTTGAAGCCTGGACATTCGGCAGCCAAGAGACAGAAACATAAAGTTTTAGCATGTGCATGTATGGCAATGAGGTTTGTGGCAAGAGCAAGCCTTTAACTAACCCTATCGATCCCCTCTTAATAGTGCAGGATCCTATACTCAAGAGAACAAATATGAAATCAATTTTTATGATTCATACTTGAGTAAAATCACTTTGTATGCTCTTGATCCACACTTCAATGAACCGGGGACTAACACCTGAGATTTACTTAACAACCATTGTTAGTCCCCTACATGTATATTGTCATCAACATCAAAACATGATGTAAGGGCATGATTGCTCTTTCAATCTCCCCCTTTTTGTTTGTTGATGACAATCACACATGTAGTATCACAGTTGCAATAAATAATCTTAGCATTGACAAACATGAGAGCAAGAATACAAAGTATGTTGATGTTTCTATTTGTATTTGGCTCCCCCT
>NC_041385.1:245053909-245056088 GCF_002162155.2 Triticum dicoccoides
ATATATATATATATATATATATATATATATATATATATATATATATATATATATATATATATATATATGTGAGATACATGCACATATGTATATGTGAGAGACATGCACATATAAAACGACCATAACACATGGACACAAAACATTTCAAAGGTAACAACATAGTCTCACATGATCAAGATAATAAGCCACAAGGTAACAACATAGTCTCACATGATCAAGATAATAACATAGGTAGCAACATAACAAGTTCGAATAATAGTAGAGCTAACACAAATAGCCAATACATCATAGCATGACCATACTAAGATACTACTTCTCCCCCTTTGACAACAACAAGTAAAAAGGGGCGAAGAACTAAACGGACTCGGTCACTCCTGGCGGATGTCATCATGATCAACAAAGAACTCGGGATACTCGTCATGAGACGGGAAACCGAAGGTAGAAGTGGACGGAGCTGCGGGAATAGGATCATCATCACTCACGGTACTCCCACGGTCACGGTGGCGCTGCTTGAGCTGATTCTTGGAGATGATGAGGCGCTTCTGAACATCATGATTCTGCTGACAGCTGAAAGTGATTGCCCTGATGATAGCAGATTGAGCCTTGCCGAAGAACGAGGCAAGGCATCCACGAGGAGCCGACGAGGAAGATGGAACAGAGGAACCAGTGGGCTGAGTCCCACTAGTAGACCTCCTAGGCTGAGTAGGAGCAGCAGTCTGAGCAGCAACCACCACGCGCATATTAGGAGGAGGCTTCCAATAGAATGAATAGCAGTCTTAACCACCTCAGCAGTGTGATCAATCAAAGCCTGAATGAATGGAGCATGAGGAAACTGGTGTGTCTGAATGAAACTGTAAAGACGGATCTCATGCCAAATGAAATGGGCTGTGTCCAGAGGCTCAGTGGGTTTTTCATGCATACGAACCATCAAGTCAATGCAATAGTTGTAAGCCCTCGAGCGATCTCCCTTCTTAGGATAGAGAGTGCGAAGCACACACTGATAGAGGATGTAGTAAGGAGCACGGAAGATAGATACCTCATTGAGTGGGCATGCAAGTTCTTCTTTAGTGAGCCGAGAGGTAGGTTTGACAAGTGGCAAGCAAGCGTCAATCCCTTTGGGCTCGTGCTCAGGATCCATAATGTGGATGCAATGGCCAACACCGGAGAGACCCAAGATCTGAACAAACCTGTCATAGGTGATGCTCAGAGTAGTGTTATCAGTCATCCAGGTGAGAGTGTTGTTCGGACCAAAGAAACAGGTGGCATAGAACTGTAGAATGGCAGCTTCATTCCAATCACACCTGAAGGTCATTGCGGGACCAAGAGTCATATCATAAATGATCTTGACCAGATTGTTAGGAAACATGTCAGGATGTTCACGCAGGAAGTTGAGATCCAAGCATGAGTGAGGAGCAAGTCCACGCCCATGGACAAAACTGGAATAGAGATCCTGCTGCATATGAGTCAGGAACCGAGGATCCTCGGCATCAGCCACCATCTCATATTGGTTGACATCCCGATGAAACACAAGATATTGACCCGGCCCCATAGTTTTGAAGTTTTGATGGGGTGATCCCCGCTGCCAGGAAGCTCCATGGAGATGCTACGACCATGGACAACGGGCATTGTAGAACCACGAACTTGAGGCACCGGCACCCTCCTAATACCAGGCTTGGACTGTCCAACGGAGTGTCTGGGTGCACTGACATCCTCTTCCTCCCCAACATAGTCCGCATCATCTGGATCCGAGGCCGACGGACTAGTGGATGGTGCCCACTTCTTCTTCTTGGTGGTGGTGGTCTTCTTCTTCTTAGGCCGAGCATGCTCATCGAAGTCGGTTGAGCCTTGCCAGCGAACAACTGGAATGGATAATGAGAGATCCCGATGAGAAGGAGCCAATAAGTATGAACATGTATAAAACAAATTAAACAATGGGATGACCATTTTTGAGCATGACCATAGAATAAGTCCAGTGGTAGATCAAAAAATGTGACATGTCCATGATTTAAATTGATAGCCGAGTTCATTGATAGATTTTTAGGCTTAGGCAAGAGACACCAAAACTCAAGAGAGACATAGATGCCAAGATATGCATGAGAGAGTGAATCCCTAAGATTTTTTGGTCACCATAGAAGTAGAATGGAGGAGAGGTAGCATCCATACCCCTGGAAGAAGGCTC
>NC_041385.1:245056391-245119071 GCF_002162155.2 Triticum dicoccoides
GATTCACAACACAACCCAGGAAATGGATTGGATAGAATCGTAGATCGGGAGGAGAAGAATCCGTGAGCAGGAGATCGGGGCCGGAGGTCGGAGGAGAGGGCCGGGGCAGCGCCGGAGCGATGGCCGGGCGGCGGTGGCAGTGTGAGGCGAGATGGGGATATGAATGAGAGTGAGTGAGGAGCTGCTCCCAAATCCCACGCCCATCCCCAGTTATATGTGGCTGCGGGCGGCGGGCCGGACATCCGGGGCACAGCCCGGATATCTGCAAGCGGAGGTCAGAGAGCAGAAGAATCAGCTCCAATGGGCCGGACATCCGGGAATAAGCCCGGATATCCGGCGTGTGGGGGTCAAGTGGCAAAATGTTCAGGGCCCGGATGTCCGGCAAGAGCCCGGATGTCCAGCACTGGAAGTTCACGATTGCAGTTTGAGCTCAGAATGATTTTTCTCCAGGGCCCGGATGTCCGGCGGAGGAGCCGGATGTCCGGTCACTAGACAACAAGACCATGCAGAGGAGAGATGTGGAAGGGGCCAACAAATATGATTTGATATAGACTCCGCCAAGGATTTTTGTTGAGAATTATGGGGAAAGGAAAACTTGAGTAATCTAAGGCCATACTAAGGTGTAATAACAACCCAACCAAAATAAGAAATGAAAGGTCCACACAAGCAATGCACAAGCAGTGACCGAGGTCACCATGTTTGAGCATATGGAATATAGTGCCACAAAGATGTAGACTTTGGGCACATAGTCATGACTCCATCATGTTAAAGTACCATAGTTCGGGAACCATGACAACTTTGAGAGTGTTTGTTCTATTTATGCATTATGTAGGGTGAGAATACTCATGAATTGAATGTCTCCCCCTAAATATATGCCTACATCAAGACAAGACATTAATTTCATGCATGAATGGGTACTAGATTTCACATAATGTTGTCAAGCTCCAAGATACCAAGTTCACGCCTAAGTCGACTAAACCTTGCTTCATCCAATGGTTTTGTGAAAATATCCGCAAGTTGCAAATCTGTGCCAACGTGATCTATGTGAATATCACCCTTTTCCACATGATCTCTCAAAAAGTGATACCTAATATCAATGTGCTTGGTGCGGGTATGATCTTTGGGGTTCTCAGCAATATTGATGGCACTTTCATTATCACATAAAAGAGGCACATGTATATAGGTGATACCGTAATCCTTCAAAGTTTGCCTCATCCATAGTAATTGAGTTGCACAACTGGCGGTTGCAATGTATTCAACTTCTGCGGTAGAGAGGGCAATACAATTTTGTTTCTTCGAGGACCAACTTACCAAGGAGCGTCCAAGAAACTGACATGCGCCAAAGGTGGACTTATGATCCACTTTGTCTCCAGCCCAATCCGCATTCGTGTACCTAATGAGATCGGACTTAGCATCCTTGGGGTACCATAAACCCAACTATGGGGTGTGAACAAGGTATCTAAGAATATGCTTAACCGCCTTATGATGACTTTACCTAGGGGAAGCTTGAAATCTAGCACACATGCATACACTGAACATGATGTCTGGTCTAGATGCACAAAGGTAAAGCAATGAACCAATCATAGAGCGGTAAATAGATGGGTCGAAAGGAATACCATTTGTGTCTTAAGTGAGTGCAATTTTGGTTGGCATGGGTGTCTTGCATGGACTAGCATGAGACATGCCAAACTTCTCTAGGATATCCTTGAGGTATTTTGCTTGAGACAAGAAAATTGCTTCTTGAAATTATTGAATTTGAAATCCGAGAAAGAACCTCAAATCTGCATTGAGTGACATTTCAAAATTCTTGGTCATTGAAGCCACAAACATCTTGCACAAATGAATGTTAGGAGAACCAAAAATGATATCATCTACATAGATTTGGCATAAGATCAAATCACCCTTTTCCATCTTAGTAAAAAGAGTGGGATCGATCACCCCTCTCACAAAACCATCATCGAGTAAAAACTTCTTAAAATGATCATACCCAGCACGAGGTGCTTGTTTGAGGCCATACAAAGCCTTATGAAGTTTATACACATAGTCTTTGTGATCGGGATCAATGAACCCAGGTGGTTGTGACACATATACCTCTTCTTGTAGAGGACCGTTAAGGAAAGAACTCTTCACATCCATTTGATGTAAAGTAAAACCATTGAAAGCGGCATAAGCAAGTAAGATGCGAGTGGATTCAAGACGGGCAACGGGGGCAAAGCTCTCACCAAAGTCCAAACCTTCAATTTGTGAGTACCCTTGTGCCACTAACCTTGCCTTGTTACGGATGATTACACCATTCTCATCTTGCTTGTTCTTGAAAATCCATTTTGTTCCAATGATGTTGTGCTCGGTAGGTGGCCTCTTGACTAATGACCACACTTGGTTGCGTTCAAAACTATTCAACTCTTCTTGCATAGCAACGAGCCAATCATTGTCCATCAATGCATCTTGTACCTTGAGGGGCTCAACACTAGACACAAACGAGAAGTGAGCACAGAAGGTTGTCAAATGTTTACAAGTGACTCTACCTTCCGATATGCCGGTGAGAATTTTGTCAACGTCAACACAACTGATGACTCGAGGCATGATGGAGGTTAGGGTTTCTCGAGGTTCAACTTCATGTCCATCATCCACGTCCTCAACATATGGATCATTAATGTGTGGTGGAAGATCTTCTAGTTCATATTGCATTTGTTGAGGTTCATCATCAATGATTGGACTTTCTTGTTCTTGCCCTTGATAATGATCTTGTTCTTCAAGATTATCATGAAGATGAACTTGATCATCTTCTTGTACTTGGACTAAGGGCATAGGTTGAACAATAGGAGTTTGTGGTGGTATGAGTGTTGAAGTAGTTTGATGATGTGTGAGACTTCCATCTTCTTCTTCATCATCATGGGGTTCTTGTTCCATTGGAAGAAGTGCACCAACACCCATGGTCAAGATATCTTGAGAGGAATATTCTTTACCTACATCACTTAGATCAACTTGCTCCCCATGGGAGCCATTAAATTCATCAAACACCACGTCACAAGTTTCTACAACACATCCATTGGATTTGTTGTAGACTCTATAGGCGTGAGAGTTTGATCCATAGCCAACAAATATGCCCTCAATTGTTTTGGATTGAAAATTTCCTAACCGTTCTCTTTTGTTGAGGATGAAACATTTGCACCCAAATACACGAAAGTACTTGACATTTGGCTTGTTCCCAGTTAGGAGCTCATATGGAGTCTTTTCCAATATAGTACGGAGAAAGAGCCGGTTTGATGCATGGCATGCAGTGTTGACAGCTTTGGCCCAAAAACTATGTGGTGACTTGTATTCATCCAACATGGACCTTTCCATCTCCACAAGTGTACGGTTCTTCCTTTCGGCTACACCATTTTGCCGAGGAGTGTATGGAGCTGAATATTGATGCTCAATCCCTTCATCACTAAGGAATTCTTCCAAGGTATAGTTCTTGAACTTAGAGCCATTGTCACTTCTTATTGCCAAGATTTCTTTGTCAAACTTGCATTGTGCTTGCTTGGCAAAATCAATGAAGGTGATCTTCGTCTCGTCCTTGGACTTGAGGAAAAACACCCATGTATATCTTGAGTAATCATCAACAATGACAAGTCCATACTTTTTCCCACCAAGACTATTCCATGAAGGAGGCCCAAAAAGATCCACATGAAGGAGCTCCAGGGGCCTTGAAGTAGACACAATGTTCTTGGGTGGGTGATTTGATTGATGTTGCTTCCCGGCTATGCATGCACTACACACACGATCTTTCTCAAAAGAGACATTGGTTAGTCCAAGGATGTGATTCCCCTTTAAGATATCCTGAAGATTTCTCATGCCGACATGGGCTAGCCGGCGATGCCATAGCCACCCCTTGTCGGCCCTGACCATTAGACAAGTTGCATGGAATGTGCTCTCTTTCGAGAAATCAACCGTGTAAAGGTTGCCATCCAACTCTCTAACAAAGGCCACTTCGAGAGTATCTCTCTTAAAGACTTTCACATCCGTTAGTCCAAAAAGTGTATCATAACCAACAGAAGCCAATTGGCGAACAGAAAGCAAATGGTATTTAAGGGATTGGACAAGCATGACATTTGCAAGAGACATGTCATTTGTGATAGCCACCTTGCCCAACCCGAGTACCTGTCCTTTTGAACCTCCACCAAACATAATGATCATGAATGGTTGAATAGCTTCCATGAAATCGTAGAGCAATTTGCTGTCTCCGGTCATATGATTGGTACATCCACTACCAATCACCCATTTTACTCCACCTGAGAAGGCAACCTACACAAAATTATGACTTGGTTAGAGGCTCCCATTTTGCAATGGGACCTCTCAAGTTAGTCACAAGGGTGTTAGGGACCCAAATAGCATAGAATCAGAATGCATTTTGAGGACCAACAAATTTTGCATAAACTTCTCCATCCTTAGTCTTATGAAGTACATAGGATGGAGGCATGAACTCTTTTGGCTTGTTGAGAGTGGGCATGCCCCTTGTGGCCTTCCCACTAACAACCTTACCTTTCTCCTTGTGCACTTCTCGTACAAATGTTTCCTTTAGCGGGGTTGTGCACTTTTGAGAGGACGTCTTCTTCTTGCTTGTGCTTGGGTCAAACCCGAGTCCCTCTTGGGCAAACACCTCATTGTGTTGGCTCAATACCTCATTAAGGTTCTTTTGCCCTTGAGCACATGTCATGAGACCTTTCTCGATTTGAGCCTTGAGAAAGCGATTTTCCTCAAGAATAGATGCTAGATCACTACTAGAGTTAGTAGTACAAGCATCAACATTGATAATAGGAGAAGAGTAAGCCTTGGCTAGAGTTTCAAGATAAGTAAGTTTGAGCGTCTCAAAACTCTTTGTAAGAAGGGTGAGCTCTTCTTCCTTAGTCTTGAGGGACACGAATAGAAGCTCACAATCCTTAGAGAGAGAAGCATGAGACTTCACAAGCTTACTTTTATCATTCATCAACTCCTCGCAAGAGTCAATAGCATTTTTCAAGGAGGCAAGATCTTTAGTATGAACATCAATGTTTGCACCAATTTTTAAGCATAGTTCATCATTTCGTGCTTCCTCATATTGGACTTTCTGCTCAAGGATTTCACATTTTTCCTTTTCCTCGGTGACGAGGGTTTCGAGTTCCTTAATGGTGATGGTGTGCTTACTCACCATATCCATAAGCATACAAAACATAGTGAGCTTCTTTCCTTTGAGGGAGCACATGAACTTATTAAGTTAGCAAGCATAGGATCATCTAGATCATCATCCTCATAACTATCCTCCGCATCAAGACACTCATCACTAGGAGTAGAAGGAGTGAAAAGAGGAGGATTTGATCGTGGGGTTACCTTGACCTTGTCAGGAGAGCTTTGGTCCTCTCCATCTTCTACCACGGCCTTTGCCATTAGACACTTGTGAGCGTTGCCCTTGTAGTCTTTCATATAGTTGTAGGTGACCACATCACCACTCTTGTTCACTAACCTGAAAGTGTTTTGAGAGTCTTGAGCAACTCCGGCAACATCACTAACATCATCCAGATCGGATTCTTCTTGAGCAACCATTGCTTTCCCATCTCTCTTCTTGAGCTTGGAGTTTAAAGGATTTGGCAACTTCTTCTTGGGAAAGGTCTTGGGAAACCTTGGTTTATCCTCTCTCTTCTCATAAGGCCACTCGTTGGAGAAGTGGTTGGTTTCTTCACTGTTGTAGCATTTTCTTACTTTCTTCTTTTGAAATCTTCCCTTGAATTTTCCCGCGCTAAACTTCTTGACAAAGAGAGCCATGTCTTCATATGAAGGGCCCTCATCGGATTCAATCTCATCACCATCTTCATCATCATCATCTTCTTCTTCTTCTTCACTTTGCTCATCTTCACATACATGTTTGGCCTTCAATGCAAGATTGATCTTTGATGTTGGAGTACCATGCATGGCAAGATGTTTTGTGGCATTTGCCTTTGACTCTTCAAATAGTTGGAAGGTGGATATGATGTCATCTGTAGTAATTTCCTTGAAGGCATGGTGTTGTCTTATGTCCCACACCATTTGATGGTGATATGGGGCAAGAGCATGAAGCAACTTATCCACAAGGAATCGCTTAGTCATGTTGAATCCATCTTGTGTCTTGTCACACTCACACGACTCAATGTCAGCGGTGAGAGTCATGAAACGCTCAAGGAGTTGATTGGGAGTTTCACCTTTCTCCATACAAAAGTTTTGCAATTGCCCCTTGGCAATTTCATATTGAGCACTCCGGAGGGTGGAGGTACCGGTCTTGGATCTTATAATGCTTTCCCATAGTTCCTTGGCACTTGTGATGTGTATGAATGGTCTTCTTTGTTTTTCAACCATACCTCTCCTTATACACATGGTTGCAGTGTCATTGAGATTCTTGTCTTCTCTTGGTGTAGGATTCTTTGGATCAACCACATGGTACCCATACTCCAAGATCTCCAGCATCTCATCGTTTCCATATCAAAGATGATCCTGCATAGCAACTCTCCACAAGGCAAAATCAGAAGTGGCATCAAGTAAAGGAGGTTTGCCTTGAGGATTATATTTCGGTTTCTCAACTTGGGGTCTAGCATAAAGCCAAGGAACACCGGAGTGATCATTGCTAGGAGGTTGTTGACCAAGTGACGGAGCAGTCACAGTTGGCCTCGAAGCCGCACCACCCGAAAGTGGTGCAAGCACTGTGGACAACGTGGCTAATCTCATTTGGACCAAGGCCTCAAGAGAAGCATCATGCTCCTCTTTTTGCTTAGCAAGTGCCCGTTCCAGATCCTCAGAAGTAAAGGACTTGACTTCAGAAGAAGCCTCGCCTTTATCCTTCGGATCTGCAACAAGGGGAGTCCCATCGGGGTTCATCTTGCTCTAGGGCGGTTAAGCCACAAGAATAGAGCACGAGGCTCTGATACCAATTGAAAGGATCGAGATGGACCTAGAGGGGGGGTGAATAGGTACAATTACAATTTTTAATTATTACTAAGCAATTTTAGGCAATAATGCGGAATACGAGAGTGAGCCTAACAATGGCAAGAGTAGTACTAAGTGCTAAGCAAGTAACACGAGTATGTAAGGAAGTTAGCACAATATGATATAAGTAAGTGCTAAGAGACAAGTAACTACAAGTAGAGAGTCAGGGTTAGGAATAACCACAACTCCGGGAGACGAGGATGTATGCCGATGTTCACTTCCTTGGAGGGAAGCTACATCACCGTTAGAGAGGTGGATGTTACCACGAAGGCACACCAACGCCACGAAGGCTCACCCTATTCTCCCTTTGAGATAACACCACGGAGGCGTTTCTCAACCACTAGTGGTAGACCTTGGGGTGGTCTCCAAACCCTCACAAACTTTTCTAGGGGTAATCACAAAGGTCGATTCCTCTCCGAAAGACTCCTACCGCCTAGGAGTCTCCAACCTCCAAGAGTAACAAGAACGATGGGGAAAATCTCAAGACTTGCTCAAATCACGAATTCCTTTGGTGCAAAGAAGGAGAAGGAGTGGATCTATCACTTGATTGGACAACTTCTCTCAAATGCTCTCAAATCCCTTGGGGATCTATGATTTGGTGTGGAGGAGTGAGAGAGAGAGATTGAAATGTGTTCTAGGGTTTGTTCAAGGTGAGTGGTCAGTCCTCTCCCATGGGGAAGAAGGGCTATATATAGCGTGAGCACAATTATGGCCGTTGTAGTGTAAGTGAATGGGCAGCCCGGACATCCGGGCTAGGGGCCGGACATCCGGCCTGGCAAGGTTTGAGGAACAAAAATAGAGCCAGAACAGAAAACAGAGGAGCCGGACATCCGGGGGCCAAGCCAGGACATCTGGCAGATGGCCGGACATCCGGCGTGATCACTAACAGGTTACAGAACCTCAGTTGTTCTACGGGTAGTGGAGGCCAGACATCCGGGATAGGGCCCGGACATCCGGCGTGTCATGTAGGCCCGGACATCCGGGGAAACACCCGGACATCCGTCGTGCAGCGCAGCACAAAAGAGTTCTCTGGATGGCTAGGCCCGGATATCCGACAAGTAGGCCGGATATCCGGCGTTAGGCCCGGACATCCGGCTTGAAGCCTGGACATCCGGCAGCCAAGAGACAGAAACATAAAGTTTTAGCATGTGCATGTATGGCAATGAGGTTTGTGGCAAGAGCAAGCCTTTAACTAACCCTATCGATCCCCTCTTAATAGTGCAGGATCCTATACTCAAGAGAACAAATATGAAATCAATTTTTATGATTCATACTTGAGTAAAATCACTTTGTATGCTCTTGATCCACACTTCAATGAACCGGGGACTAACACCTGAGATTTACTTAACAACCATTGTTAGTCCCCTACATGTATATTGTCATCAACATCAAAACATGATGTAAGGGCATGATTGCTCTTTCAATCTCCCCCTTTTTGTTTGTTGATGACAATCACACATGTAGTATCACAGTTGCAATAAATAATCTTAGCATTGACAAACATGAGAGCAAGAATACAAAGTATGTTGATGTTTCTATTTGTATTTGGCTCCCCCTCATTGTGAGCATGAGATGAATATGTTAGGATGCATACGTATCTCCAAGGGGAAATCACAAAGGTTGATTCCTCTCCAAAAGACTCCTACCGCCTAGGAGTCTCCAACCTCCAAGAGTAACAAGAACGATGGGGAAAAGCTCAAGACTTGCTCAAATCACGAATTTCTTTGGTGCAAAGAAGGAGAAGGAGTGGATCTATCACTTGATTGGACAACTTCTCTCAAATGCTCTCAAATCCCTTGGGGATCTAAGATTTGGTGTGGAGGAGTGAGAGAGAGAGTGAAATGTGTTCTAGGGTTTGTTCAAAGTGAGTGGTCAGTCCTCTCCCGTGGGGAAGAAGGGCTATATATAGTGTGAGCACAATTATGGCTGTTGTAGTGTAAGTGAATGGGCAGCCCAGACATCCGGGCTAGGGGCCGGACATCCGGCCTGGTAAGGTTCGAGGAACAAAAACAGAGCCAGAACAGAAAATAGAGGGGCCGGATATCCGGGGGCCAAGCCCGGACATCCGACATACCAGGAAGGCCAGGATATCCGGCAGATGGCCGGACAACCGGCGTGTTCACTAACAGGTTACAGAACCTCAGTTGTTCTACGGGTAGTGGAGGCCGGACATCTGGGATAGGGCCTGGACATCCGGCGTGTCAGGTAGGCCCGGACATCCGGGGAAACACCCGGACATCCGTCGTGCAGCGCATCACAAAAGAGTTCTCTGGATGGCTAGGCCCGGATATCCGGCAAGAAGGCCGGATATCTGGTGTGAGGCCCGGACATCCGGCTTGAAGCCCGGACATCCGACAGCCAAGAGACAGAAACAGAAAGTTTTAGCATGTGCATGTATGGCAATTAGTTTTGTGGCAAGAGCAAGCCTTTAACTAACCCTATCGATCCCCTCTTAATAGTGTGGGATCCAATACTCAAGAAAACAAATATGAAATCAATTTTTATGCTTCATCCTTGAGTAAAATCACATTGTATGCTCTTGATCCACACACTTCGATGAACCGGGGACTAACACGTGAGATTTACTTAACAACCATTGTTAGTCCCCTACATGTATATTGTCATCAACATCAAAACATGACGTAAGGGCATGATTGCTCTTTCAGCAAGTCCTCCCTCGACTCACAAGTGGGGCCAAATCTTTTTTGCCCCAGTTGCAAGTCCAGCGTCAACTCACAACTAGGGCCCACCCATTCTTTTTGGTTGCCAGTCCATCCTTGACTCGCAACTGGGGCCTGAATTTTTTGTCCCAGTTGCAATCCCAGCCCCGACTTGTAACTAGGACACGACCTTTTAGTTTCTCCCAATTGCATGTCCACCCTCAACTCACGACTGGGGTCCCGACCTTTTTTGGTCTCGGTTGGAAGTCAACCACCGACTCACAACTAGGTCTGACCCTTTTTTAAACTAGTTCCAAGTCAACCATCGACTCACAAGTAAGCCCGACCATTTTTAACCAGTTGCAAGTTCCTCATTGACATGCAACAGGGCCCTTGATTGTGATTTTCCCGAGTTGCAAGTTTGTCCTTGACTCGTAATTGGGCAAGATTTTTTTGACACAATTGCAAGTCCACCATCGACTAACTACTAGGCTTGACTTTTTTTTCCGAGTTGCAAATCCACAACCGACTCACAGCTAGGCTGACACTTTTTTTGTCCTAGTTGCAAGTGAGGCATTAACATGCAACTGGTATATTTGATTATTATTCTTTTTTCTTTTTCAGAAAGTCACAAATGTTCAATATCTTTAAAAAAATCAATTTTCAATAATTATTCACATTTTCTAAGTAGTGTTCGGAATTAAAACTTTCAAAAAGACTAAAAAAGTTAAAAATGTTTGCGTTTTTCAAAGATATTTGGAACCTTTTTTTGAAAATTCAAAATATGTTCGAAAAATTCAACATTTTTTCTTTCTTCAAAAAATGTTCACAATTTTGATAAAATATTCAAAATTTTAAATCTTATCCAAAGTTCCCTTTCGTTCGCTCGCACATGCAAAGCTAGCCTCAAACCAAACACACAAGCAAGCACCTTGATTTTATCTACAGTAGCGTGCATGCGTAGCGTTTTTTGTTTGAGCAGCCACGTCCAAACTTTTTTGAGCCTGTAGCTGTACGGGAATCATGGTACCTTTCTTGTGTATATACTGTTAAAAAGATACAAAGAAAACAAGTGGAGGAGGCCACAAACAGATGAAGAAGTCAATTTAGATGTGAGATATTATCACACATCTAGATGTGACATAGTCATACCCATATATGCATGCAACAAGTTCAGGACATGGCTGGTGACATGCATCATGCATGTGCATGCAGAGAAACGTGCAAATGAACGTAAGTGGATATATAGTCATCACGCGGACACTAATTTACATCAAAACAGAGATCTTACACACCCCACAGCACGCATACATATACACACCACAACGAAAACCTATGCATATACTCAGGCACCACGCGCACATATGTGTGCAAAAACAGTACCCTCGCTCACTCCACTACCACACTACACTTCCCAACCAAATTAGGCACAACCAATCGTATATAACATCCCGATCACTAACAACAAACCCTGCATGGCAAATCAAGTCAAACGATGGAAGAGCTATAGCTGAACAGACGAGACGAGATCGAGAGACTGCATGGACGGAAGAGGGCTGGCTAGGCGTCGACGACGCGGAAGGACTCCCTGTTCTTGATGACGACGTCGTACATGTGGACGGAGGAGAAGTGGTTGAAGTCCCTGGGGAGGGAGATGAGGTCGAGGCAGCCGCGCTTGTGGAACTGATACAGCGCCGGGTCCTCGTAGTAGCGCTCCCACCCCAGCGCCGTCAGCTTCGCCTCCAGCGTCGCGTAGGACGACACCACCTGCCCGCTCGGCGTGTGCAGCAGCGCCTTCCGCCGCACCGTCGACGTCCGCTCGCTCCCCGGGTTCTCCACCAGGCGCACCACCCCGTTCTTGAACACCCACACGCCAGACATGGTCCACAGCCCCTCCGGTCGGCCGACCTACCCCTCAAACTCTCACCTCTCTATCGGCTTAGAGATTGAGGGAAAACAAACGATAGATGATGCAATTGGTCGAGCTAGCACCGGGACGATGTGGAGTTCAGGAGATGGAAGATGCAAACTAATGAATAAGTAGCAGTGTGATTGATGGAGCAAGGGAGGGCGAGATCAAGGGGGTATATATAGAGGTGGATGTGGATGAAGCTAGCTTATCGATGGTGTGGGGTAGAGGTGACATGTATACGGGGGACAGCCGCAGGACATAGATTTCTTATGCGACCGCGATACTATACTGCTAGTGATTAGTACGTCGATATACGCGTGCATGCACCAGAGAAGAGAAGGGCGTCTTTAGTTTCTAGCTAGGTTAGGTCAGGAAGATGCTGTAGCTGGCTGCATGCACAGGGATGGGAGAGAAGCAGAATATATGGTACGTTCATTAAACTTGAGTAGTGCGCGCGGGAGAATATATGTGCCTAGCTAGCTTATGTTCTTGATAAGCTACCTGGAATATATTTGTTGGAAGAAAGAAAGAAATTCTAGCTAGCTAGGTAGCTAAAAAAGGTAGCTATATGCTATGCATATTGTTATTTTCCAGAATTACGTAGTGCATGAGGTGATTGATCATCATGAGGTCACGAAATTTGACATGTGTCGCGGCCGCCCCGCGACACGTCAAAAACAGGACATTAACTGATGGCGTTGGTTAATTGCCAATAGGGAGATCCACATATAATTCATGCGTAATCTATGGCTTGAGCATTCCCATATGGAAAATTGAAAAGAAAGAATGTGATGTTGTGCGAGGAATCCCACCCACCTTTTTCCTGAAAGGAAAACAAAAAGAGCTAGCCTAATTCTCAGGGGAATAGGATTCACTCGCCATACAGTTTTCGACTTTACTTAAACAATAAGAAATATGAGAGCTATCTTTGCGCACCTCTTGCAGCATTGTTTTTTCCACGAAAGGGAATTTCTGGCCGGTCGATCAAGCCAATGTTGCCTTTGCCGAGAACAAAATTGATGCTCTCTCTCATTGTCAAGTATATATTTTGTGTACGGCATGGTGGAATTTACTTTTGCCTGCTAGCTTTGTCCCTAATAGTAACTCACAAGCTCTCAAGCATCTGCTGCATGCAGCAGAGAGAAATTTGTGGCTTATCTTAACTTCCTAGCTAGCTAGCCATAGATAGTGCTTACGTGATTGCACATTGATTTGGCTGGCTTGTTGGATACATAGGTGCACGTCTACCGCCCCCAAAGCTAAAATCTCTCACTGATTTATCTGCTGAAAAGAAATATGCTTCGGTGCTAAAGTTTCTTTCCGGATTAGGCTGGTCATAATGGGAGTAACTTAGCAAGTAACATAACGCATTCCAAGACAAGTTTGCTTATGTAGCATATAGTTAATGAGGAAAGAGGTGTTTGGAGTAACATAATATGAGCATGCTTGGATACGTTTTAGTCTCATGACTAAAAGTAGTGGGACTAAAACTTGCTAGTCTCACCCATGCTTGGATCCAAGTACTAAAGAGACTAAAATCTAGTTGTTGAGCATTTATTATCCTCCAAACCCTTCAATCCAGAACTAAGGAGAGGAATTAAATGAGGAGAGAGAGAGCTAATACATATTTTAGTAGGTTTCCCATGACTAAAAGATTTTAGCCTCAAGACTAGTCCTAGCCTCTCTTTAGTCAGGGGTGCTTGGAACTTTAGCCTCTAAAAGAGACTATTTTTAGTCAGACTAAAAATAGTCCCTTGTATCCAAGCACCCTCTATGTTACTGTCACATAACGCAACCCAAAGCAAAATGAGTCTATAATATAATAAATGCAATCATGTACGAAGCGATACTACTTGTACTGTATGTTATTTTGCACTATGAAGGTAGTAACAAAGACTAGTGTCATATACAAAAATATGCACGAAAACTCCCTCCAACCTGTGCTTTCATTGTGATCCGTGCATGTGTTACGTAGGGATTTATTATACGATCTCTGTACTTATGTTCCCGATAAGCCAGAACCCATCAAAGATCATTAGGTACTCCTTGTATGAAAGGAGCTTTCCGTCACTGAGGTGGCGCCTCCGTGTACATGTATACTCACACACGTTACGTCCGATCGAAAGGGAGAGAAATTCTAGATGGGAATCGTATTCGATTGAATGCGTGCGTGTGCGTGCTGCAAGCATGTGTGCACGCATATTCATTTTTACGCTGCATGATATTACGTGCTTCCGATGATCACACGGCGGAGTATATAATATTTCGGAAAGTGGAGCTCGTGCCTAACAATTTTTGACGAATTGAACACGTGCTCGCCGGCCGTCTTTATGCAAATAGTACATTATTCCTGCATGGGCTAGCTGACTGGTCGATCGAATTATGCATCTTTTACGTGGTCGGTTTTTGCCTTTCCATTTCAGAATATATGATAGCTAGCGCCTAGTAGGCAGTGTGATCTGCCAGGATACAGACATGTGCACTAAGTTACTGCTATCTAAATTAACTACTTCCTCCATCTTATAATATAAAAACGTTTTAGCAGCTTTCTCGACCCATAATATAAGAACATTTTTGTAGCTTTCAGCTAGATGATACACGGCGCGCTGCCATGGAAATTGGTTATGGTATGCTTCAGTGAAATTTGGTTGTATGAATATGCATGTTTAAATTAATAATATATTGCATCCTATTTTTTATCAGATTATATGTGCGCTTGGTTCCCAATTGAAAGGGAGTTAGAAAAAAGTCTGCGTGGTATAGTGCGGAAAAGAAATTGAGTATATAGACACATGCATGCGTTCAATTAATTGCTAAAGCTAATCAGGCTGATTGGCAATTCTACCGAGGTGATATAGCGTATATATATATGCTTTACATAAGTTAGTGAGGGCTAACTTTTTAGATATAGAAGATTCCTGCAAGTAGTCGTTGTAATTTTTTGGCAGATAAATAAATACATTTTTGTTTTGGTGATGGTTTGGTTACTACTAGCGGGCTTGTACCTGACCCGCTAAAAAGATGTTACTCCATCTGTCTGAAAATACTTGTCATCAAAATGGAGAAAAAGAGATGTATCTAGACGCATTTTAGTTCTAGATACGTCTTTTTTTATCCATTTTGATGACAAGTATTTTCGGATGGAAGGAGTACCAGTTAGTCCCCACTGGCATTCAAAATCTGGCTTCATATTCTCTCTCGCATTTTTTCGGTGACGACGACCGTCAGTCTAAACCATTTATTAAGAAATACAATTAGTAGGACTCAAAATAGGGTAGCAGATTGTATGGCAATTTATAGTTGTACCAAGCCATGTAGTGAGGATTTATTACCTCTTAATTTGTAACCTTGTGACTCTGGAATAAAATTCCCGGATGATTTGCATTTTTTTGTACAAAACAAGTTTATGATACATTAGGCCATTTTTATGTGTATTACCGAAAAAGGCTTTCGCCCCACTTTATAAATAAAGCAACCACCGAGCACAAAGTCAACAAGGTAACATTCGAATAACACACACACCAGACGCCACCGCAGGATGGTCCAACACACACGCACGACACACAACACACAACACGGGTTCAGCTGTGGGCACTGCACAACAAGCCCAACACAACCACAAGGCACGCACAAACACAAACGGCGGCGGCATCAACAATGAAGTAGAACTAATCCGGCTCTAGTGGTGGTGGGGAAGCGGCGGAGCCATCAGGAGAGCCATCGCGCGGAGCTGGGTGATGATGGAGGTGATGGCATCTCTCTCCCTGGGGCGGCTAAGCGGCCGCCAAAGCTGCAGGTAACCAGACCATTTGAACAGAGCGTCAATAGCACGACGAAGAGGTATACGCTGAATCACAAGCTTATTCCTAATAGTCCACGGCGTCCAGGGAAGCACCCCGATAGTCAGCCACCTAATGTGGCGAGATGGGGGTGGTAGTGCCTGGAGTTCGGCGAAGAGAGCGGGGAAGTTGTTGTGGTCCCAGCTTCCACCAACTATTTCGCGAAAACAGCTCCAGAGGAACTGCGCGGATACGCAAGTGAAAAAGATATGGTTCGAATCCTCTTCAGGCCCGCAGAGCAGGTAAAGACCATCGCCAAGGCTGTTGCGCTTTAGGACTTCTACTCCGGAAGGGAGGCAGACGCAGATCCATTGCCACAGGAATATCCTAATTTTCAGGGGGAGCCGGATCTCTCATATGGTGGTAAGAGCCTCCGGACCCGAAGAGGGGGCGATCACCTGGTAGAGTGATTTAGTAGAGAATAGTCCAGATGGCTCTAGCCGCCACCTGGTGCGGTCATCACCGGCCTCTAGCTCAGGCACATGCAGCGCAATGCAGTCGAGCAGGTCATGCCAAGCCGCATTCTCTGCCGGTCCAAATTGGCGCCGGAACGTGAGTTGCCCTAAGTCAATAAAGGCTGCCGCGATAGAAATCCGCGAGTCCACCATGGTGGAGAATAGGTCAGGAAAACGAGCCGCGAAGGAGGCGTCCCCAGCCCAGCGATCGAACCAAAACAGCGTGGCAGTGCCAGACCCAACCGCAATCGAAGATCCAATGCGAAGGACGGGGAGGAGCTGTATGATTGATTGCCAGAACTGGGAACCGCCAGACCGCTGGCAGAAGGCGAGCGGTTGGCCCCGAAGGTACTTCTACTGGATGATGCGAAGCCATAGGCCACCCTCCCCATTCGTAATCCGCCAATGCCACCTAGTCAAGAGGGCAATGTTCATCCGCTTGGAGGACATAATCCCAAGACCGCCCTGATCGCGCGGCTTACAGATCTCAGTCCATCAAACCATGTGGTACTTCTGCTTGTCTCCCTCGCCAGCCCAGAAGAAGCGCCCCTGGACCCTGGCAATCTCATGGTGCAGAGACCCGGGCAGGCTGTAGAAGCTCATTATGAAAAGGAGCAGGATGGCAAGGGACGAGTTAATAAGCTCCTCCCCGTCCTCCGCATTGGATCTTCCTCGTCCTCCGTCAGTGGACCGTTATGTTATCATCTACATACCCCTCCTCGTCGTGGCTCACCCACGACTGTTCCCCGCACCAAAGCAGCAACTTCCAAGGAAGTCATCACGGGAGCAGTGGGGGTCGTTGCTAGTGCAGGACGCACCCGACATGGTTGTTTGAGCAGCTGTAACACCCTACATACCACTGGACTGCATTGGATTTTGTACATGGGCTCGGTCCAGCGGATCAAGCCTTGGAGCAAGAGCTATAAAAGGACACATGAGTGCAGCGAGGGGAGGCATCGAACAGAACAAAACAGAATTGATTCTTCTTCCTCGGCTCGCTCTTCCTCCCTTGTGGCCTGACGAGTCTCTCTCTTGCTCTTCTATCCTTGATCTATGCTCCTCCCATCCTCAGTTCTCTTCTCTGGATTATATTCCCTCAGTGAACCTAGGTTTGGTGAATTCGATTCATACATCGGGAACACTTGTATCAATCGATTTGAGTTGTTCGGTGTTGATTTGTTACACCTTGATCCAACGTCATCACAGTTGGTATTCAAAGCTGTACGATCCATCCATTGAAATTCTCAAAAAATCACAGAAAATTCCAGCAAATTTCATGTCCCTTTCCACCACTCACCATTTGTTCCACAAAATGTCAATACACCAGGAGGCAGCCAACAGCTGCGTTTTGCATATCACCATCACCAAGTTGATCTACCAAGTAACTGAGGATGTACTAGATCATCTCTTTGATGCCTATGGGGTGCATGATCTATGTGTCTCGTATAAATCCTTGCGAATGGAGGTGTTTTTGGAGTTCCAATCATGGCTGGAGGCGAGCCAAGCTAAGGATGCACTCATGGACGATGCATCTATGATGGGTGTTGCCTTTTGGACATCCACACTACAAAAGAAAAAGACTCATCCATGACATTTTGGGCCGAACGAATTATTTTCTGTCATGCTTATGACACTTGTATGATGATAATTGTGACAAAACCCGGTATCATCATAGATGTGGTGGGCTCCTACTTCTGTGACAAAAAATCATGACAGAAAATAGTCTTTTCGTCCTGGGCAGGCCGGAGACGCACCTGCATGACATCCTTTAGGCCGTCCATGACGGAAAAAATTGTGGTAGAAGCGAGGGCGAGGAAAATTTCGAGGAGTTCCCGGTTACGGTGGGTGGTCGGGGCCGAGCGTTGCACGGAGGTTTGCGTGTTTCTCTCATACAAGTACGCGCGTGTGTGTGTGAGGCGTTGCGCTCTAACTGAACCTGAGCGAGGCGTTGGGCTCTAACTGAACCCGAGCGATTACACTAGCTACGTTACTGAACCCCGATCGATCCCTTGCTGTTAACTGAACCTGAGTGATTCCTTCGCTACTGCTGCTAACTAAAGCCGATCGAAGCTGCCTCTTGATGAACAATTCCCGGTGGGGGTTGGATGAACATGATCTCGCGGTAGTAGAGTCCGTTGCCGCTGGATGAACATGACTCCGATCGAGGAGGTGGGTGATATGTCCATTTTGCATCATGCTTTTATGTCGATATTTATCACATTATGGGCTGTTATTACACGTTATGTCACAATATGTATGCCTATTCTCTCTTATTTTACAAGGTTTACATGAAGAAGGAGAATGCCGACAGTTGGAATTCTGGGCTAGAAAAGGAGCAAATATTAGAGACCTATTCTGCACAACTCCAAAAGTCCTAAAACTCCACGAAAGTCATTTTTGGAATTAATAAAAAATACTGAGCGGAAGAAATACCAGAGGGAACCACCCACCGTCCACGAAGGTGGGGGCGCGCCCTACCCCCCTGGGCGCGCCCCCCTGCCTCGTGGGCCCCCTGGCAGCCTTCCGGCGACCATCTTCTGCTATATGAAGTCTTTTACCCTGGAAAAAATCATAAGCAAGCTTTCGGGACGAAACTCCGGCGCCACGAGGCGGAACCTTGGCGGAACCAATCTAGGGCTCCGGCGGAGCTGTTCTGCCGGGGAAACATCCCTCCGGGAGGGGGAAATCATCACCATCGATCCTCTCATCGGGAGGGGGTCAATCTCCATCAACATCTTCACCAGCACCATCTCCTCTCAAACCCTAGTTCATCTCTTGTATCCAATCTTTGTCCCAAAACCTCATATTGGTACATGTGGGTTGCTAGTAGTGTTGATTACTCCTTGTAGTTGATGCTAGTTGGTTTATTCGGTGGAAGATCATATGTTCAGATCCTTAATGCATATTAATACCCCTCTGATTATGAACATGAATATGATTTGTGAGTAGTTACGTTTGTTCCTGAGGACATGGGAGAAGTCTTGCTATAAGTAGTCATGTGAATTTGGTATTCGTTCCATATTTTGATGAGATGTATGTTGTCTCTCCTCTAGTGGTGTTATGTGAACGTCGACTACATGACACTTCACCATTGTTTGGGCCTAGAGGAAGGCATTGGGAAGTAATAAGTAGATGATGGGTTGCTAGAGTGACAGAAGCTTAAACCCTAGTTTATGTGTTGCTTCGTAAGGGGCTGATTTGGATCCATATGTTTCATGCTATGGTTAGGTTTACCTTAATACTTCTTTTGTAGTTGTGGATGCTTGCAATAGGGGTTAATCATAAGTGGGATGCTTGTCCAAGAAAGGGCAGTACCCAAGCACCGGTCCACCCACATATCAAATTATCAAAGTAACGAACGTAAATCATATGAGCGTGATGAAAACTAGCTTGACGATAATTCCCATGTGTCCTCGGGAGCGATTTTCTCTATATAAGAACTTGTCCAGGCTTGTCCTTGGCTACAAAAAGGATTGGGCCACCTTGCTGCACCTTATTTACTTTTGTTACTTGTTACCCGTTACGAATTACCTTATCACAAAACTATCTGTTACTGATAATTTCAGTGCTTGTAGAGAATACCTTACTGGAAACCGCTTGTCGTTTCCTTCTGCTCCTCATTGAGTTCGACACTCTTACTTATCGAAAGGACTACGATAGATCCCCTACACTTGTGGGTCATCAATGGGGTGGATGAACAGTAGCCGGTGGAGGGACCCCGTACGTGGAGGGCTGGTTGAACAGGATCCCGTGGAGGGCTGGTTGAACAGTAGCCGATGGAGGCTGGATGAACAGGACCCCATGGAGGGATGGATGAACAGTAGCCGGTGGAGGATGGATGAACATGACCACGTGGATGAATAGTAGCTGGTGGAGGCTGGAGGAAGTCGACGGTGGATGAACAGTAGCAGGTGGAGGCTGGAGGAAGTCGGTGGTGGATGAACAGTAGCCCGTGGAGTCCCGTTTTGTGGTATGCCACACCCCTCCCGATGAACAGGACCCCCGTTTCGATCGTAGGAGGTCAAAGAGAAGTCCATTTCCTCCGTTTTGCAGTACGCCACACCCCCCTGATCAACAGGACCCTGTTTCGACCGTAGGATGTCAAAGAGAAGTCCGTTTCCACCGTTTTGCGGTACGTCACACCCTTCCAATCAACAGGACCTCGTTTCAACCGTAGGAGCTCAAACAGAAGTCTGTTTCCACCGTTTTGCAGTACGCCAGACCCTTCCCGATGAACAGGACCCTGTTTCGACCGTACGCGGTCGAACAGAAGGCCCGTTTCCTCCGTTCTGTGGTATACCATGCCTCGTTTCGACTGTTCCGTCCAAGCCTGTTGGCTCCCCATGAACAGGGCGCATTCCGACCTAGTGGCTTCACTCCCGATGAACAGGATGCATTCCAACCCAGTCACTTGACTCTCGGTGAAGACGACGTTGTTTCCTCTGTTCTGACCCAGCCGGTTAGTTGACGATAACAGGACGACATCACTGTCGTCCATTGCCTATCCATGTACACGAGCCCTGGCCGTATGTATGTGCGATTACGCATTCGAGGCCCCGCCCATATGTATGTACTTAGCCGTATTTAATATCTTGCAGCGTGGTTGTACGTACGTGTACATGATATATATAGACGGGACCGTGTGACATACTACGTCTGCGCCTCTTCTATGACACGTGCATCTCTTACTCGGACACGGTTCATCGCTGCAGAGAGACCGATCGACCAGTATGTACGTACACGATCATGACCAGACAGACAACCCGACGTACGGTTCGACCCGGTGGGTCCCAGCTGTCAGGGAGGATAAGGAGGCACTTCCTTCTGTGCGAAGATATAGCTGGTGGGTCCCAGCTGTCAGGAAGGATAAGGAGGCAATTCCTTCCATGCGAAGATATAGCTAGTGGGTCCCAACTGTCAGGGGGGAGAATCATTTTTTTGCCCGTAATACGGACGCACTTTCTTGCATACGAAGATGTAGCTGGTGGGTCCTAGCTCTCAGGAGGAAACTTTTTTTCGAGGCCCTTCCGGTAGGTCCCGCTGTTAGGTAGAGGAATCATTATTTTGCGTGTAATAAGGAGACACTTCCTTGCTGCGGCCGTGGACCCAGCTGTCAGCCTCTCCACGTACAGTCCTCTTCCGATGGAAGGCGTTCCTTGACCACACCGCGCTGAGAGCACCAAGGCGGTGGACGACAGCGAGGCCTAAGATGGGAATGGTCTGGAGTCATGGAACAAGGGGCACTAGAGTCCCTGGCGGAGGGGAGTACGAGGGACTGGTTCAGCTACCAGGTGAGGCTGCCTTCGCCGGAGAATAACAGAAGGTGTGGGTGAGTATAGGTATGACCTGGCCATCGTTGGGAGTAGAGTGGGGTGGTGAGGCCTGCGCGGCAGCACAGCCGGCCACGGGACGCAGATGCAGGCACTCCAGTCGGTGATGGTTTTGGCGGCTAGAGCAAGAGCAACTAGATCAGAGCTTGAAGAAGCAGGATCACTGTTGGATGTCAATCCAACGACTACAGATGTCAGAACAATTTGTTAACTGTCTTTTAGACCATTAAATCATTTTGTTCACTAAATGGATAACACCTTGTGCAGGCTTCGTCTAGTGGGCCAACAAAGTCAGCTTCGAAAGTTGTGGCGGAATGCAGCCCATTTATTTAGGTTTTACATCCTATTTCATTTTGTTTGCCAATACATCTATTTCCTGGGCTTTGACTCAAAAAATAATCTATTTCCTAGGCTGGATAAAAATAATAATAGCTGATTTGCTATTTATGATAATTGTTTCTAAAAAATACTATTTATGATAATTTACAACACATTTGATTATTTATTTGAATACACCTATTTACTGAGCTGGGTCAAAAATAGTATTGTGTACATGCAGCACATTTATCATTTCTGATAATTTATAAGCCATTTGATTTTAGTAGAAATGGACCCTTTTTCTGGGATGGGTGAAAAAACAATGATGGTATAGACTGAGCATTTCATATAAAAATAATATTGAGATATGAATATTATTAAAAAAACTAAGTTGGGCTAGGTAATCTTATTATATAAAAAATGAAATGGGTTGTGCATTTTATTAAAAGAAAGATAGGCTAGGCTGCGCTTATTTTAGGATATTGCGTACAACTGTCGGCCCAGTTGCATTGCTGATGTTAAAAAAAGGTCTGTGTAGTACAGTACAACTTTACATGGCTACTCAGCCCACATTCAACGATGTCGGAAAGGCCCAAACAAGGCTTCTGTATAACATTTTGAAGTCATTGAGCTCAATTAATAACTTAAGAAAAAGTTAGAGTACAGTGGAACCTAATTAAAAGCTGTCACGAGCGAAGAAATAATTCAATGAGTCCCACTTTTGTGTGTGTGTGTGTGTGTGTGTGTGTGTGAGAGAGAGAGAGAGAGAGAGACCCACCGGTCGATGCTCGTAAATACATCTTTCAGCCATATGCATTGTTGATGCGTAGTAAAAACTTATATAGTTGACGCAATCATATAGAATATCATAGCACACTGAACTAGCATACAAAAATTTCATGCAGGTGGCACAGTCAATGTGGAAGTAGTGGATCGCTACGGGTAGGGCTATGTTGAAACCAATGAACTCGTACATAACGATTCATCGTCTTTACCAGTGACGGGGAAATATCTTGAATGTTGTGCAAAGAAAACAGACAGACAACACAATACGTTCTGCTAGCACATTAAGTTGATGTACAACCCTTTCTAAAAAAAGTTCAGCTACAAAAATAGAACATGTCACAATCAAATGTACTAGAACATCAGTGCTTCACACCGATAGCTCGGATTTAACTAGTATCTGACAAGATTCAGTTGTTACCTCAAATTAGAGCACATACAGGTAGCCATCCGTGCCTCTTCTCCCAAAGAAGCAGTGGCCTCCGCTGCGTGATGGATTAGGCCCTGTGCCATCCATCATTCCGGGGAACACGGGGAAAGTCTAACGTTGACTCCTGTAATGGACGTCGTCAACAGACCCTGGCACCAGCGGCGGCGACAGGACTTTGATTGATGGATTGACCACTTCTTCGACATGCACGAACACTCGATATAGGTACATCCCTAACGTGGTCCGCGGCGGCCTTGGTGGCGACAAATAGTACAACCCCGATTCCTGCACCAGTATCTCAACACCAATCACCTTCGGTATGGTGGACGACTTCTTCATCCATGCCATAACCGTCAGAGCCCAACTGTCTGGAGGAACAAACATACTTACGAGCTCACCTCCAAGGTCGTTGATAAGCTCATTCATGGACTCGCTGTTCCAAGCACGTTGAGGCATGGCATGGAAGGTATGCTTTGTTAAAAAAACTCAAGCTCAGAGGGCACCGAGCCCCATCCTGGGTGCCACCTATCAAAGCTCACCAGTGCGCTATCGTGGAACAAACGCCGGGAGGATTCCAAGGCACGACTGCACTCGAAAGTTGTCCGGAACCTGACGAAGAAATCATACGATGGCGAAGAGACTTCGACGAGCAAGTCACTTATTTGGATGTCGTGCACAATGCCAAGAGCTTTGAAAAGGTCGTCCGGTGAGACGGGAGGGCGGTCACCGTTGATGGTTACCATCTGCCATCAAACTGGTCGTCAAGCGCCGCCATGGCACTGTTGAGCGACAGCACACAGCGCTCGAAGGCAGGACAGACCTCAGGATCTCCGGCTCGGAGACCCGCATTGACCGGCGACGTGATAGTGTGCTTGAGTACATGGAGTACATGAGGGGGATTTGGGGGAACTGGAGTAGGAATCAAGATTCCAGAGGTGGGGGAGGGGTAGGAGATTGGGGATGAAAAGGTAGCATGAATTTCGAACACGCGCCAATATGCTCTTGGCGCGCAAGCGGACGAAAACACCAGTGGCGCCCACATGTCGGCCTAAGAGTCCTTGTTCTTTCTTTTTTTGAGAGCCCGACCTTTTCTTTTGAGGATCTTTTTGAGAGCCCGGCCTGAGAGTCATAATTGACCTGCTTGGCATTGCATTACTACTCAGCCCATCTTCAACGACACCTCACTGGCCCAAACAAGTGTATATCATCTAAAACACACTAAGCTCAAATTATAACTTGAAAAAAGGAGATATACTCTGAACACTTGAGAATGGTGATGCCCTCATTTAGCCCACCAGCAGTTTGAGACAATAAACAATTCGAAAAAACGATATATAAAAGATTCAAACACTGACTAGTCACTACTACTGACATAAACAACAACACATGATAGTTCATAAGAAGTCTTGCTACACCACCAAAACGCATCCATCTACAGCACTCAGACTCTCGTGATCCAAACGACAATGACATTCTAAATAGAGGCAACTGATACGTCCATTTTGCATCATGCTTTTATATCAATATTAGAGACATATTCTGCACAGCTCCAAAAGTCCTGAAACTCCACGAAATTCATTTTTGGATTTAAGAAAAAAATACTGAATGGAAGAAATACCAGAGGGGGCCCACACCCTGGCCACTAGGGTGGGCGGCGCGCCCTACCCCCCTGGGCGCGCCGCCTGCCTCGTGGGCCACCCGGCAGCCCTCCGGTGCCCATCTTCTGCTATATGAAGTTTTTTACCCTGGAAAAATCATAAGAAAGCTTTCGAGACGAAACTCCGCCGCCACGAGGCGAAACCTTGGCGGAACCAATCTAGGGCTCCGGCGGAGCTGTTCTGCCGGGGAAACTTCCCTTCGGGAGGGGGAAATCATCACCATCATCATCACCATCGATCCTCTCATCGGGAGGGGGTCAATCTCCATCAACATATTCACTAGCACCATCTCCTCTCAAACCCTAGTTCATCTCTTGTATCCAATCTTTGTCCCAAAACATCAGATTGGTACCTGTGGGTTGCTAGTAGTGTTGATTACTCCTTGTAGTTGATGCTAGTTGGTTTATTCGGTGGAAGATCATTTGTTCAGATCCTTAATGCATATTAATACCCCTCTGATTATGAACATGAATATGCTTTGTGAGTAGTTAAGTTTTTTTCTGAGGACATGGGAGAAGTCTTGCTGTAAGTAGTCATGTGAATTTGGTATTCGTTCGATACTTTGATGAGATGTATGTTGTCTCTCCTCTAGTGGTGTTATGTGAATGCCGACTACATGACACTTCACCATTATTTGGGCCTAGAGGAAGGCATTGGGAAGTAATAAGTAGATGATGGGTTGCTAGAGTGACAGAAGCTTAAACCCTAGTTTATGAGTTGCTTCGTAAGGGGCTGATTTGGATCCATATGTTTCGTGCTATGGTAGGTTTACCTTAATACTTCTTTTTAGTTGCGGATGCTTGCAATAGGGGTTAATCATAAGTGGGATGCTTGTCCAAGAAAGGGCAGTACCCAAGCACTGGTCCACCCACATATCAAATTATCAAAGTAACGAACGCGAATCATATGAGCGTGATGAAAGCTAGCTTGACGATAATTCCCATGTGTCCTCGGGAGCGCTTTTCTCTATATAAGAACTTGTCCAGGCTTGTCCTTTGCTACAAAAAGGATTGGGACACCTTGCTGCACCTTATTTACTTTCATTGCTTGTTACCCATTACAAATTACCTTATCACAAAACTATCTGTTACCGATAATTTCAGTGCTTGCAGAGAATACCTTACTGAAAACCGCTTGTCATTTCCTTCTGCTCTTCATTGGGTTCGACACTCTTACTTATCTAAAGGACTAAGATAGATCACCTACACTTGTGGGTCATCAAGACTCCTTTGGTAAGTGGAACTTGGTAAGGAAAAATTTATATAGTGTGCTGAAATTTACTGTCACTTGTTACTATGGAACATAATCCTTTGAGGGGCTTGTTCGGGGTATCTTCACCCCAACCAGTAGAGCAAAGAGTTGCTCCTCAACCTACTGAACCTACTGAAAATGTTTACTTTGAAATTCCTTCGGGTATAGTAGAGAAACTGCTAGCTAATCCCTTTACAGGAGATCGAACATCCCGATTTACACTTAATCTATGTGGATGAAGTTTGTGGATTATTTAAGCTTGCAGGTATGCCCGATGATGTTATCAAGAAGAAGGTCTTCCCTTTATCTTTGATAGGAGATGCATTGACATGGTATAGGATATGTGATGATATGGGATCATGGAACTATAAACGATTGAAATTGGAATTTCATCAGAAGTTTTATCCTATGCATCTTGTTCATCGTGATCGTAATTATATAGATAATTTTTGGCCTCGCGAAGGAGAAAGCATCGCTCAAGCTTGGGGAGGCTTAAATCAATGTTATATTCATGCCCCAATCATGAGCACTCAAGAGAAATGATTATTCAAAAATTTTATGCTCGGCTTTCTCTCAACAATCGCTCCATGCTCGACACTTCTTGTGCTGGTTCTTTTATGATGAAGACTATTGAATTTAGATGGGATTTATTGGAAAGAATTAAACACAACTCTGAAGATTGGGATCCCGACGAAGGTAAGGAGTCAGGTATAACACCTAAGTTTGACTGTGTTAAATCTTTTATGGATACCGATGCTTTTTGTGGATTTAGCACTAAATATGGACTTGACTCTGAGATAGTAGCTTCCTTCTGTGAAT
Source organism: Triticum dicoccoides (assembly GCF_002162155.2). Taxonomy (NCBI): domain Eukaryota; kingdom Viridiplantae; phylum Streptophyta; class Magnoliopsida; order Poales; family Poaceae; genus Triticum; species Triticum dicoccoides. The sequence goes on from NC_041385.1 coordinate 245,082,822, forward strand.
CATTTGCTACTCATGTTGACCTTCCTAAGGAGAAGTGGTTTAAATATAATCCCCCCACTGAAGTAAAAGTAGTTGCACCTATTAAAGTTGAAGAAAAGACTATCACTTATACTGATCCTATTGTTCCTGCTACTTATATTGAGAAACCACCTTTCCATGTTAGGATAAAGGATCATGCTAAAGCTTCAACTGTGGTTCGTAAGAGTAATATTAAAACAAATACACCACCTGAGAAAATTAAATTTGAACCTAGCATTGCTATGGTTAAAGATCTCTTGGCTGATAATGTTGATGGGCATGTTATTTATTTCTGTGATGCGGCTGCTAGAATTGCTAGACTCGATGCTAAGAAACATAGACCTGTTGTAGGCATGCCTGTTATTTCTTTTAAAATAGGAGATCATTGTTATCATGGCTTATGTGATATGGGTGCTAGCGCTAGTGCAATACCTCATTCCTTATATAAAGAAATTACGCTTGATATTGCACCTGCTGAGATAGAAGAAATTGATGTTACAATTAAGCTTGCCAATAGAGATACTATTTCACCAATTGGGATTGTTAGAGATGTTGAAGTCTTGTGTGGGAAAGTTAAATATCCTGCTAATTTTCTTGTCCTTGGTTCCCCACAAGATGATTTTTGTCCCATTATATTTGGTAGACCCTTCTTGAATACTGTTAATGCTAGGATAGATTGCGAAAAGGATGTTGTTACTATTGGTTTGGGGGATATGTCTCATGAGTTTAATTTTGCTAAATTTCGTAGATAACCCCATGATAAAGAATTGCCTAGTAAGGATGAAATTATTGGTCTTGCTTCTATTGCCGTGCCTCCTGATGATCCTTTAGAACAATATTGGCTAGACCATGAAAATGATATGTTTATGAATGAAAGAAGGGAGATAGATGAAGTATTCTTTAAACAGGGACCCATTTTGAAACAGAACTTGCCTGTTGAAATCTTAAGGGATCCTCCACCACCCAAGGGTGATCCCGTGTTTGAGCTTAAACCATTACCTAATACTCTTAAATATGCTTATCTTGATGAAAAGAAGATATATCCTGTTATTATTAGTGCTAACCTTTCAGAGTAGGAAGAGGAAAGATTATTGAAAACTTTGAAGAAGCATCGTGCTGCTATTATATATACTCTTGATGATCTTAAGGGCATTAGTCCCACTCTATGTCAACACGAAATAAATATGGAGAAAGACGCCAAACCAGTAATTGATCACCAACGACAGTTAAATCCTAAGATGAAAGAAGTGGTAAGAAAGGAAATACTAAAGCTCCTCGAGGCAGGTATAATTTATCATGTTGCTGATAGGCAGTGGGTAAGCCCTGTCCATTGTGTCCCTAAGAAGGGAGGTATTACTGTCATTCCTAATGATAAAGATGAATTGATCCCGCAAAGAATTGTCACGGGTTATAGGATGGTAATTGATTTCCTCAAATTAAATAAAGCTACTAAAAAGGATCATTGCCCTCTACCTTTTATTGATCAAATGCTAGAAAGATTATCTAAACATACACATTTTTGCTTTCTAGATGGTTACTCTGGTTTCTCTCAAATACCTGTGTCAGTAGAGGACCAAGAAAAGACCACTTTTACTTGCCCTTTCGGTACTTTTGCTTATAGACATATGCCTTTTGCTTTATGTAATGCACCTGCTACCTTTCAAAGATGCATGATGGATATATTCTCTGACTTTTGTGAAAAGATTTGTGAGTTTTTCATGGATGATTTCTCCGTTTATGGATCTTCTTTTGATGATTGCTTGAGCAACCTTGATCAAGTTTTGCAGAGATGTGAAGACTAGTCTCATCTTGAATTGGGAGAAGTGCCACTTTATGGTTAATGAAGGTATTGTCTTGGGGCATAAAATTTCTGAAAGAGGTATTGAAGTTGATAAAGCTAAAGTTTATGCTATTGAAAAGATGTCGTGTCCCAAAGACATTAAAGGTATAAGGAGTTTCCTTGGTCATGCCGGTTTTTATAGGAGGTTCATTAAGGACTTCTCTAAAATTTCCAGGCCTCTGACTAATGTCTTACAAAAAGATATTCCTTTTGTCTTCGATGATGATTGTGTAGAAGCATTTGAAGTACTTAAGAAAGCTTTGGTTTCTGCACCTATTGTTCAGCCACCTGATTGGAATTTACCCTTTGAAATTATGTGTGATGCTAGTGATTATGCTGTAGGTGCTGTTCTAGGACAAAGAGTTATTCAATATGCTAGTAAAATCTAGACAGTGCCCAGAGAAATTATGCTACTACTGAAAAATAATTCTTAGCAGTTGTATTTGCTTGTGATAAGTTCAGACCTTATATTGTCAATTCTAAAGTAACTGTTCACACTGATCATGCTGCTATTAAATATCTTATGGAAAAGAAAGATGCTAAACCTAGACTTATTAGATGGGTTCTCTTGCTAGAAGAATTTGATTTGCATATTATTGGTAGAAAGGGAGATGAGAACCCCGTTGCAGACAACTTGTCTAGGTTAGAGAATGTTCTTGATGACCCACTACCTATTGATGATAGCTTTCTTGATGAACAATTAGCTATCATAAATGCTTCTCATACTGCTCCATGGTATGCTGATTATGCTAATTAGATTGTTGCTAAATTCATACCACCTAGTTTCACATACCAGCAAAAGATTTTTTTTCTATGATTTAAGACATTACTTCTGTGATGACCCACACCTTTATAAAGAAGGAGTAGATGGTGTTATTAGACGTTGTGTACCTGAGCATGAACAGGAACAGATCCTACGAAAGTGTCACTCCGAGGCATATGGAGGACACCACGCTGGAGATAGAACTGCACATAAGGTATTGCAATCCGGTTTTTATTGGCCTACTCTCTTCAAGGATGCCCTTAAGTTTGTCTTGTCTTGTGATGAATGTCAAAGAATTGGTAATATTAGTAGACGTCGAGAAATACCTATGAATTATTCTCTTGTTATTGAACCATTTGATGTTTGGGGCTTTGATTATATGGGACCGTTTCCTTCCTCTAATGGATATACACATATTCTAGTTGCTGTTGATTACGTTACTAAGTTGGTAGAAGCTATTCCAACTAGTAGTGCTGATCATAACACCTCTATTAAGATGCTTAAAGAAGTTATTTTTTCGAGGTTTGGAGTCCCTAGATACTTAATGACTGATGGTGGTTCACATTTTATTCATGGTGCCTTTCGTAAGATGCTCGCTAAGTATGATGTTAATTATAGAATTGCATCTCCATATCACCCACACTCTAGTGGTCAAGTAGAATTGAGTAACAGAGAGCTTAAACTAATTTTGCAAAAGACTGTTAATAGTTCTAAAAAGAATTGGTCCAAGAAACTTGATGATGCATTATGGGCTTATAGAACTGCATATAAGAATCCTATGGGTATGTCTCCATATAAAATGGTTTATGGAAAAGCATGTCACTTACCTCTCAAACTAGAACATAAGGCATATTGGGCCATTAAAGAGCTCAATTATGATTTCAAACTTGCCGGTGAGAAAAGGTTATTTGACATTAGCTCACTTGATGAATGGAGAACTCAGGCCTATGAGAATGCCAAATTGTTTAAAGAAAAAGTTAAAAGATGGCATGACAAAAGGATACAAAGGCGTGAGTTTAATGTAGGTGACTATGTGTTGATCTTCAACTCTTGTTTAAGATTTTTTGCAGGAAAACTTCTCTCTAAATGGGAAGGCCCTTACGTTATCGAGGAGGTCTATCGTTCCGGTGCCATAAAAATCAACAACTTCGAAGGCACAAATCTGAAGGTGGTGAACGGTCAAATAATCAAACATTTTATCTCAAGTAATCCTATAGATGTTGAAACTAATGTTATTGAAACCGTAACCCCGGAGGAATACATAAGGGACACTTTCCAGAACATTCCAGACTCCAAAAAGGAATAGGTATGTGGTATGGTAAGTAATCCGACTCCAAAACAGTTCTAATAGCATTTTTTCTCCGTTTTGAAATATTTAAGAAAATAGGGAAATAAGAAGTAGTCCGGAAAGGATACAAGGCGTCCACGAGGGTGGAGGGCGCGCCCTACCCCCTGGGCGCGCCCCCTGCCTCGTGGGCACCTCGTGTGCTTTCCGGACTCCGTTTTCTTGCACGATACTTCTTTTGGTCGGTAAAAATTCATTATATAATCTCCCGAAGGTTTTGACCACCGTATCACGCAAATATCCTCTGTCTTTGTTTCGAGCTGTTTTCTATTAGATTTGTCAAGGCCAGGCATCATGACGTCACCTTCCTCCAACAAGGAAGACAAGGATGCTTGGCTATTGAAGATAGAGCTGAAGAGATAAGAACCCGGGGAGATCAACAAGGATGATGGGATCAAGAAGGCCATGGAGGATCAAGCTCCGGCGGCAGAAGAAGAAGACATCATTCAACCTCTTCGCAACCTCTTTACCCCTACTGAGATTGAAGCTTTCAAGATGATTGAGTTAGCTCGCATACAACAAGTATCTCACACATGAAAATATTTTGTTGAAGGATCATATCGTCGCACTCAAGGGCATTATCCGCAAATTGGACGAGCTCCTACGCTCGATGTGCGACTATCCATCATCATCGCCACCTTCTTCACCAGCAAAGGAGACCTAAACACATGGGTATGGGCACTCCCCTTGGCAACTACCAAGCTTGGGGGAGGTGCCCCGGTATCATATCACCATCACACTCATATCTTTACCTTTTTCTTAGTTTGATCCTTTTAGTAATATCTTGATCTAGTAGAATAAAGTTTTAGTATGATCTAGTTTTGAGTTTTGCTTTATGATCCCTCTATATAATCGAGTATGTGAGCTATATAATAAAGATTAGTGTTGAGTCAAGGGCTTTGCTATCTTGCTATGATCTTAAAGGAATAATAAGAGTAAAAAGAAATAAAGAGATCATATTGATCTTGTGGAGAGTAATGAACTCACATATAAAGAGTATGATGATTAAAAGTTGTCGAGGGTTGGCAAACATAGTTTTGGTCATCATTGCAATTAATAGGAATTAATAAAGAAAGAGAGGTTCTCACATATAAATATACTATCTTGGACATATTTTATGATTGTGAGCACTCGCTAAAATATGACATGCTAAAGAGTTGATGTTGGACAAGGAAGACAACGTAATGGGTTACTTTTTCTCATATCCGAATTAAAGTATATTGTCATGGATCATCCAACATGTTGAGTGATGTCTACTACACAACCTTTTTCTTGTAGGCGTTGTTGGGCCTGCAAGTGCACATGTTTGTAGGACAGTAGCAAATTTCCCTCAAGTGGATGACCTAAGGTTTATCAATTCGTGGGAGGCGTAGGATGAAGATGGTCTCTCTCAAACAACCCTGCGACCAAATAAAAAAGAGTCTCTTGTGTCCCCAACACACCCAATACAATGGTAAATTGTATAGGTGCACTAGTTCGGCGAAGAGATGGTGATACAAGTGCAATATGGATGGTAGATATAGATTTTTGTAATCTGAAAATATAAAAACAGCAAGGTAACTAATGATAAAAGTGAGCATAAACGGTATTGCAATGATAGAAAACAAGGCCTAGGGTTCATACTTTCACTAGTGCAAGTTCTCTCAACAATAATAACATAGATAGATCATATAACAATCCCTCAACATGCAACAAAGAGTCACTCCAAAGCCACTAATAGCGGAGAACAAACGAAGAGATTATGGTAGGGTACGAAACCACCTTAAAGTTATTCTTTCGGATTAATCTATTCAAGAGTTCGTACTCGAATAACACCTTAAGACACAAATCAACCAAAACCCTAATGTCACCTAGACACTCCATTGTCACCTCAAGTATCCGTGGGCATGATTATATGATATGCATCGCACAATCTCAGATTCATCTATTCAACCAACACAAAGTACTTCAAAGAGTGCCCCAAAGTTTCTACCGAAGAGTCAAGACGAAAACGGGTGCCAACCCCTATGCATAGGTTCACCCGCAAGTTGATCACCAAAACATACATCAAGTGGATCACGTGATATCCCATTGTCACCACAGATAAGCACGGCAAGACATACATAAAGTGTTCTCAAATCCTTAAAGACTCAATCCGATAAGATAACTTCAAGAGGAAAACTCAATTCATCACAAGAGAGTAGAGGGGGAGAAACTGTTGACACCAGATTTTGGCACGGTCAATAACTTATTTAAGATGGCCTCAAATGGAGAAGTGATCTTCATGAAAGAGTTCCGTATTGTCGATATGAACATCTTTGAAGTTTGGGTCATCGCAGTCCGATTTCATCTCGAAGGCCGAAACTATGCTCAAAGTACTAAGATCTTATATTCAGAGTACAGTTTGGCTGATTAAGCCCCCAACACGACCTCAAATGGAAAAATTATCCACACGGATTGTCTTCGTCTCGTTGAAACGATTGATTTTGATATAAAAATCGTTCCAATCCGAGTTCGTATGCAAAAGTTAGAGCCATCGGAATACAGCCCTGTCAGGAGGCAAAAACTGGCGCGCCCCACCAGACACCCTGTCTGATGGGTAGCGCGAGGGATAGCCTATTTTGCGCGACCCATTTGACCCTCAAGATGACCTCTGATCAAAAAACGTTCAACATAAAAGTTGTTCGTCTCGTCGAATCAGTCAAGATTGCTTTTGGGCTTGTTTCCATCCGAGATCGTTTACCACCACAAAAAAGACCCGCAAGGTGCAGCCAGTTTAAACCGAACAGTTTTGGAAAGTTCGGACAAAACCAATCCGAATTTGACTAGGGTTTTGGACGTGAATCCAAGTCTTTTCCCTGCACGGGAAGTCCAGCCGCCTCTTATTTACCTAAGGGGTGACGGCCGATTGAACAACACACAATCGATCAATCAATCTACTACTTTTCCGTGTTCATCTACTTTTATCTCTCCCCTTGTATCTTTCTTCTCGTTCTTCGTCGTTCTTCAAGATTGGAGGCTGCGAATCCACGAGGCTCTAGGGGCGGTAAGACCGACCTCGAGCAGCCAATCATCGCTGCGAGCCCTAACGGGGTCCCTCCCGGGCGAGCGGGGCGTCTGGTCCCAAAAGCGCCGGTTTGCTGTCTTGCGTATCACGCTGGAAGTCGGCCTCCCGCGGTGTGAGTTGCGGAGCATCTCCCTCGGCGCCGCGGGTACACATCGACGTGTTCGTGTGACGCGTTCCAGCGTCAACACACTTTTTGGCGACTCCGCTGGGGACGAAGCTTCGAACGGTCTCCGGCCCATTCTTGCTACAAAGAGATCGTCATCTAGGGTTTGCAGTCTACAAAGGTAATATGAATACCCAATCCTTTTATGTAGATGCAAATAATTCATATGGTGTTACTAGATCGTTCACTGAGTATACTCTATCGGCCAACCCTAGTTTTTTCAATCATGCAACTAACTACGTGCAAGGGCCGATTCAAAGTAATATGATATTAGTAACATGCACCATATGTATCCCAACTCACACGCATCGGCAACCCAGCAAATTCATATGCCGATGAGCAACATGATGAGTTCGATTAATCAATTTGAAACACCCCAAGTTAGAATTTCCAATGCTATAGAAGAAAGTGTTTCACCCTTTTATTCATCGGCAGCTAATGTGCAATATAGTAATCCAACCATGCCGATGAATGAGAGAATTGGCCATGCTACTAGTGGCTATTCGGCCAGTTACTCTCAACCGTCATATGCTACACCTCATGTTACTAATTCTTCGGCACCATACACAACTGTAGATGCTCATAATTCGGCTTCACACCTTCCTGGTTATAGCCGAATGAATGTAAATTTTACAGGAACGGTTGTGCCCAACATTGTAGAAGATGAGGTAGTGGTGGCTGCATTGAAGAGTTTAGCCCAAAATAAGAGAATTAGTGCTCTTTGCCTTGAACAACATGAAAAGGGGCTATTTCCTGATTATGCCGCAATAAAAGCTAGAGTTTTGCAAGAAGATGAATCTTTGCCAATTGATAAAATTGGCGAGCAAAAGTATGGTCTTACAACAATGCATATGCCTTCACCTAGTACTATATCATATTATACACCCCCTACACAATTGCAAAATTTCGGCAACACCCGTGTGTCATTGCTGAAAGAATCTAAATGCATTTGGGGGCAATCATATCCGGAGTGGGCTGAAATTGAGAAAAAACTTAAAGATAATTTTGCCGCTCGCCGTCAGAAACAAATAGAAAAAGAATTGGCTCAAATAAAAGAAGCATTGCCAATTGATACTATCAATGAAAAGAAGGATGATTCGGAACATGAAAGTGCTTCAGTTGAAAAAGCCGAATCAAGTAGTATATATTCTGAATCCATCAAATCCAACGAGGCAAGCATTATTGAGGAAGGGCATGGCAAGCATAGGAAAACAACGATACTTGATTTTTTCGAAGTCAAGGGAACCTACTTCCTGCCCTATGAGTTTCGTGCCATAGAAATTGACAAGCCTCAAGGACAAGAACAAGTAGCCGAACAAAGTTCGGCTGACATGGATCTTCAAAGCAATGATGCACGGAATCAAGAAAAAGATGATGACAAGGTTTTGGGGAGCCATCCAAAGACGGAGCAAGATGTTCTTCAAGTGGCATCACCATCATGCTCTCCCAACATATTTGAAGAGGTATGCATAGAGAGTAATTTGCCTATTTTCAGATTTGGTCGCAACTTCATTATTGATGCATCTATAAGAAATATTCTCATAAGTAATTTTGAAAGACCAATGAAGAAGGGTAATTTACTTGTTAGCAATAAACTTGTTATGGAACATATCGGTCAACACATTGCGCCATTTATAAAGACCGATAATTACTTATTGTTACAGCCAAAGCTTTTCCCGTTGCTTTATCTAAAGTTCGTATCTAGTTGGGTAGCTTTGCTTATTTCGTGCTTGGCTTGCACTTGGTCTCAATTGAGACATGTGTGTTCTAAATATTTTCGTTTCAGAAGTTTAAAGCCAAGGTTAATTTATTTTGAGAAATCCGATGCTAATATAATATCTTATCCAAAGACACCGGCGATAGAGTGGAAAACACAATGTATAGCCGAATGGGGAGATTCCAAATCTGAACCATTCATTTGCTTATCTCCAAAGCCGTTCACACAGCAAGATCGGCTAGAAAATAAGAAGTTTACCTTCAATTCAAGCATGTGTGACCAAATATTTGATTTATTGCTGAAAAATAAGTACATAAGAATTCTTGGTCACCATGTTGAGCCATCTATCCAAGGACGAATGTATTGTAAGTTGCATGATTCGTTCAAGCATAATTTTGAGGATTGCAACATGTTCCGTCAAATAGTTAAATCGGCCATTGAAAAAGGACGATTGAAGTTTGTTCAAACACCAAGAGATGACCAGTCTATTCCGATTGGTCCTGATGGCAAAAAGTTTTTGCATCGACTGCTTCAAGCCGATACATTTAAAGAGAAGGTAAAAACTACAGGTGATGGGATCAAGCTTTCAAGTAAAGAAGTTGTTGAAGAGCATAATAAACATAATCTTGAGGGTGACAATTCCATCGAAGCTACAATGGAGATGCCAAGTACTGGGGGCAGCAAGTAAATCCAAAGATCGGTGCAAGCACAATCAAAGAAAACAAAGGCCGACGTAAGCACAAAGGTAAAAAGCCGAAAGTCACTTTCGCACAACTATTGGAAAAATATCAAAAGAAGAGTGAAGAGAAGAATGCTTATCGGCCAAATCATGCAAAGAAACCAAGATCACCCCCAAGGTGCAAATATGAGGATTGGTATTGGCAAAGTGATAATTTTAATGCAACATATTCATATCCTTATTTTGGGCCATCAATGCTAATGCCGTGGATGCCTCCCTATGCTCATATAGATGCATATACATCATGGGACATGTATGATACAAGGGCACATTCTACATCTTATTCTAGACCATCTCACCAATACTATGCAGCTCAAAGAAGATCAACATTTGAACAATCACGCGTCAAAGACCGTTTCAATCATAAGGAATCGGTCCAGTGCTCAAGGAAGAAGAAAGAGGTGGTCAAGCAGGTTTACCGCATTAAAAGAGATGGTCGTAAGAGTGCAATTTCAGATTTGATCTCAAATGAAAAAGAGCCAATTAAAGTGTTGACATTGGCTACTAAAGGCAATGAGACAAAACAATCAATTGATAAAAATCAGAGTGCCAAATCTGAAGAAAAGAAGTTGAGGGTGCACAAGGCCCAAAAAGAGTTGACATTTGTTGAAACAAAATCACAGCCGAGATGCCCACTCGGTTTATCGTATTGGCGAAAGAAGGAATTACAAAAACTTAGTGCACAAGAGCTGAAAAAGAACAACATGGCATGGGTTCCGAAGAGGAGCAGTCAAAATGAAAGTGATGTGCAACCTTCTATTGCAACATGTGTTACAAAAGTGAAGAAAGAGAAGGATGGAAGCCAAAAACAGTTAAGCTGAAGGTTTGCATCACCCCATCAAAATCTTCGGTTAGCACATCATCCATATTCTTCAACCATACCATTGTAGCCTTTGCCATGGAATTCATCATCAGGTATGATAAATTACCCTCCCTGGATTTATTTTAATCCATGGAAGCGACATAATTTTCTGCATCATGAGAGGGTATTACCAAATCTCTATACATTTTATTAGCTACATTTTTTCTTGCTAATCCAAAGGGCAGAAATATTTGATTGCTATTTCATTTGTTTATTTCGGCTATACATGATTTGGTGGATGAATTCTACATGGGCATTATATTGATGGCCGGTATTTATCTATCGCCCTAAGAATATGTCAAAGCATGGCTGATGTAGTATCCTAACATCGTCCTTAGTTCAATTAGAGGCCAAAACGAGGTACATGTTCATTGATATTGCCCTTGTCTTTCTAGTACTATGGAGATTATTTTCGACGGTAAATTTGTGGCAATGGCCAAGGTGTTGGTGTTGCTTATTTATCTTCATATGGAGCTATTTTGTGAAGCCTCAGGCCGCTTATAATATTTTTGCACAATCATCAAAGCCGAATATGCATTGTCATTCGGATTGGAGCTTTGCCTTGATATAGGTGCTATACATATTGAGGCTTCCGGTGATTCGTTATTAGTAGTGCAACAAATATCCAAGGGTTATCAATGTTTTGACGGATCAGTTATAGTTTATCTTTTGGTATGTCTAGATGCAAGATTTACCTTGGGTTGCTTTGAAATTGATCATATATCTAGGCATGATAATTCGAAAGAGTTGGCACAGCAAGCGTCCGGCTACTATGTTAACCATAGTGTATTGCATTTCTATCAATAGCCGATGCTAGGTCTTGTCAACATAGGTAAGGCTGAATCGAAGCCCACCGCTTCGGTCACTAATGAAACTTTTATGCAGGCGAAGTAAGGATTGAAGGAAGTTCATTCTTGATTATCTGCAAAATCCTAGCGAAAGGGTGAACAATATGGTTCGGAGGATGGTTTTGATCTATGGAACCTTATCACCGGATTGTTATAGAAGCTGAGAAGTTTTCACCCAAGTTTGCATCAAGAGGTTCAAACAAGCAATGGCTGATATATACTTGTCGTCCTAAGAACATGCAAAATGGCAGATGGAGTGTTGACATCGTCCTTAGAACAAGCTATGCGGAAGTTATTTTTCGGCACACAAACTTTGCCGAAAAACAGGGGGGCATGTGTTGACACCAGATTTTGGCACGGTCAATAACTTATTTAAGATGGCCTCAAATGGAGAAGTGATCTTCATGAAAGAGTTCCATATTGTCGATATGAACATCTTTGAAGTTTGGGTCATCGCAGTCCGATTTCATCTCGAAGGCCAAAACTATGCTCAAAGTACTAAGATCTTATATTCAGAGTACAGTTTGGCTGATTAAGCCCCCAACACGACCTCAAATAGAAACATTATCTACACGGATTGTCTTCGTCTCGTTGAAACGATTGATTTTGATATAAAAATCGTTCCAATCTGAGTTTGTATGCAAAAGTTAGAGCCATCGGAATACAGCCCTGTCAGGAGGCAAAAACTGGCGCGCCCCACCAGACACCCTGTCTGATGGGTAGCGCGAGGGATAGCCTATTTTGCGCGACCCATTTGACCCTCAAGATGACCTCTGATCAAAAAACGTGCAACATAAAAGTTGTTCGCCTCGTCGAATCGTTCAAGATTGCTTTTGGGCTCATTTCCATCCGAGATCGTTTACCTCCACAAAAAAGACCCGCAAGGTGCAGCCAGTTTAAACCGAACAGTTTTGGAAAGTTCGGACAAAACCAATCCGAATTTGACTAGGGTTTTGGACGTGAATCCAAGTCTTTTCCTTGCACGGGAAGTCCAGCCGCCTCTTATATACCTAAGGGGTGACGGCCGATTGAACAACACACAATCGATCAATCAATCTACTACTTTTCCGTGTTCATCTACTTTTATCTCTCCCCTTGTATCTTTCTTCTCGTTCTTCGTCGTTCTTCAAGATTGGAGGCTGCGAATCCACGAGGCTCTAGGGGCGGTAAGACCGACCTCGAGCAGCCAATCGTCGCCGCGAGCCCTGACGGGGTCCCTCCCGGGCGAGCGGGGCGTCTGGTCCCAAAAGCGCCGGCTTGTTGTCTTGCGTATCGCGCTGGAAGTCGGCCTCCTGCGGTGTGAGTTGCGGAGCATCTCCCTCGGCGCCGCGGGTACACATCGACGTGTTCGTGTGACGCGTTCCAGCGTCAACAGAAACATCATAAGATCCAACTATAATAGCAAAGCTCGCGATACATCAAGATCGTTCCAGAGAGAGAACACGAGAGAGAGAGAGAGATCAAAACATAGCTACTGGTACATAATCTCAGCCCCGAGGGTGAACTACTCCCTCCTCATCATGGATAGCACCGGGATGATGAAGATGGCCACCGATGAGGGATTCCCCCTCCGGCAGGGTGTCGGAACGGGCTCCCGAGAGGTTTTTGGTGGCTATAGAGGCTTGCGGCGGCGAAACTCCCAATCTATCTTCGTATTCGATGTTTTTAGGGTATATGGGAATATATAGGCGGAAGAAGTCGGTCGAGGGAGCCTCGAGGGGCCCACGAGACAAGGGGCGCGCCCTCCTATCTCCTGGCCTCCTTGAAGGTTCCCTGGCTTGTACTCCAAGTCTCTCGGATCATGTTTGTTCCAAAAGTAACGCTCCCGAAGGATTCATTCCGTTTGGACTCTGTTTGATATTCCTTTTCTTCGAAATACTGAAACAGGCAATAAAACAGCAATATGGGCTGGGCCTCCGGTTAATAGGTTAGTCCCGAAAGTAATATAAAACTGTATAATAAAGCCCGTAATCATTCAAAACAGATAATAAAATAGCATGAATGATTCATAAATTATAGATACGTTGGAGGCGTATCATTGAGCTTGCCTTTCCCCCTCATGCTAGCCAAATTCCTTGCACCAAGTAGAGATACTACTTGTGCTTCCAAATATCCTTAAACCCAGTATTGCCATGAGAGTCCACCATATCTACCTATGGAATGAGTAAGATCCTTCAAGTAAGTTGTCATGTTGCAGGCAATAAAAATTGCTCTCTAATATGTATGACTTATCAGTGTGAAGAAAATAAGCTTTATACGATCTTGTGATATGAAAGTAATAAAAGCGACGGACTGCATAATAAAGGTCCGTATCACAAGTGGTAATATAAAGTGACGTTCTTTTGCATTAAGATTTCGTGCATCCAAACAAAAAGCACATGACAACCTCTGCTTCCCTCTGCGAAGGCCTATCTTTTACTTGTCTTACATTAAGAGTCATGGTGATCTTGACCTTTCCTTTTTACATTTTATCCTTTGGCAAGCACCTCGTGTTGGAAAGATCCTGATATATATATCCAATTGGATGTAAGTTAGCATGAACTATTATTGTTGACATTACCCTTGAGGTAAAAGGTTGGGAGGCAGGACTATAAGCCCCTATCTTTCTCTGTGTCTGATTAAAACTCCATAACCATAAGTATTGCGTGAGTGTTAGCAATTGTGAAAGACTAAATGATAGTTGAGTATGTGGACTTGCTGAAAAGCTCTTATGTTGACTCTTTCAGATGTTATGATAAATTGCAATTGCTTCAATGACCGAGATCATAGTTTGTTGGTTCTCAATGAAGTTTCTGATTCATACTTGACATTGTGAATAGATTGTTACTTTAGCATAAGAAATCATATGACAACATATATATGTGTTGCTGCTATAAGAATGAGCATGATGCCCTCATGTCCGTATTTTATTTTATCGACACCTCTATCTCTAAACATGTGGACATATTTTTCGATATCGTCTTCCGCTTGAGGACAAGCGAGGTCTAAGCTTGGGGGAGTTGATACGTCCATTTTGCATCATGCTTTTATATCAATATTTATTGCATTACGGACTGTTATTACACATTATGTCACAATACTTATGGCTATTCTCTCTTATTTTACAAGGTTTACATGAAGAGGGAGAATGCCGACAGCAAGGATTCTAGGCTGTAAAAGGAGCAAATATTAAAGACCTATTCTGCACAGCTCCAAAAGTCCTGAAACTCCACGAAAGTCATTTTTGGATTTAATAAAAAATACTGAGCGGAAGAAATACGAGAGGAGGCCCACACCCTGGCCACAAGGGTGGGGGCGCGCCCTACCCCCCCTAGGCGCGCCCCCTACCTCTTGGGCCACCCGGCAGCCCTCCGGTGCCCATCTTCTGCTATATGAAGTCTTTTACCCTGGAAAAATCATAAGAAAGCTTTCGGGACGAAACTCCACCGCCACGAGGCAGAACCTTGGCGGAACCAATCTAGGGCTCTGGCGGAGCTGTTCCGTGGGGAAACTTCTCTCCGAGAGGGGGAAATCATCACCATCGATCCTCACATCGGGAGGGGGTCAATCTCCATCAACATATTCACCAGCACCATCTCCTCTCAAACCCTAGTTCATCTCTTGTATCCAATCTTTGTCCCAAAACATCATATTGGTACCTGTGGGTTGCTAGTAGTGTTGATTACTCCTTGTAGTTGATGCTAGTTGGTTTATTCGGTGGAAGATCATTTGTTCAGATCCTTAATGCATATTAATACCCCTCTGATTATGAACATGAATATGCTTTGTGAGTAGTTAAGTTTTTTTCTGAGGACATGGGAGAAGTCTTGCTATAAGTAGTCATGTGAATTTGGTATTCGTTCGATACTTTGATGAGATGTATGTTGTCTCTCCTCTAGTGGTGTTATGTGAATGCCGACTACATGACACTTCACCATTATTTGGGCCTAGAGGAAGGCATTGGGAAGTAATAAGTAGATGATGGGTTGCTAGAGTGACAGAAGCTTAAACCCTAGTTTATGAGTTGCTTCGTAAGGGGCTGATTTGGATCCATATGTTTCGTGCTATGGTAGGTTTACCTTAATACTTCTTTTTAGTTGCGGATGCTTGCAATAGGGGTTAATCATAAGTGGGATGCTTGTCCAAGAAAGGGCAGTACCCAAGCACTGGTCCACCCACATATCAAATTATCAAAGTAACGAACGCGAATCATATGAGCGTGATGAAAGCTAGCTTGACGATAATTCCCATGTGTCCTCGGGAGCGCTTTTCTCTATATAAGAACTTGTCCAGGCTTGTCCTTTGCTACAAAAAGGATTGGGACACCTTGCTGCACCTTATTTACTTTCATTGCTTGTTACCCATTACAAATTACCTTATCACAAAACTATCTGTTACCGATAATTTCAGTGCTTGCAGAGAATACCTTACTGAAAACCGCTTGTCATTTCCTTCTGCTCCTCCGTGGGTTCGACACTCTTACTTATCGAAAGGACTATGATAGATCCCCTACACTTGTGGGTCATCAGCAACTATTACATAGTAAGAGTGACATATACGAGGATGACCAAATGACAAGGAATATGCATAACAAAAGAGAGAACTACCCATCCAGAACAAGCAGCAAAGACAACAAGTCATTCAAAGAGGGATGATCCAACACCATCATAATTTGCAGTCCCGCTTCAGCTACCAGTGATCCGGAGACACCAGTACTCCACCCTTGATGCAACAACCCAGTTACCAATCAACCTGAAGGCTTGAACCACATCACTCCCTGTCGGACTTGAGACATCCAAGGATCAAAGTTAATCTAGATGCCTGTGTCATTCTCACCTTCTTTTGGCTGCAGGCTGTATCGTTGACAATCAGGGGAGTTTGCTCCCGAAGTCCTAGGGCTCGTCGTGTAGACACAGTTTTCCATAGCAAACAGAGCCTCTATGCCATCAAGGTCCTTGCCAACGGTGATCTCCTGGTTAATCGGATAGTTGAGTCCAAGAAACAGAGAGTGTGAACCAAGGCTATTTACCTCGCGAGGTGCCCATGATGCAAGCCATGATGACCAAGACCAGGCGGGCACCAGCCTTCGTAGTGTCCTCGTTTCCCCTTTGGTGCTAAGGGGGCAAGCGCAGGCGCGGAGTACCGAGGCATCAGGCAAACGTTTCCATATTGGTGCAACAAGATCAAGACCAGCAGGATGGCAGGATAGAGGTCACCATGGAACCCAAGACAGCGTCACCACCAGCGCCTTTGGCAGGCGAAGACCACCTTTAGTCAGGATAGCTTGTACTAGTCGTCCCCTTTCAAAATGGCCGTTGTTGGATCCCTTCCCGCTCAATAATTGGGGAGAGGACCAGGGCCTCTATAAATAGGGATAGCCACCACATTAGAAGGGGATCGAATCCTTCCCAAGCAGAACACCACACCACCACAAGAACACCTCTCCTCGCGAGGTTGTTCTTCCCTTGTACTATTCATCGTCAGCCCAAGAGGCAATCCACCACCACACACGAGAGTAGGGTATTAAACCACAATGGTGGCCCGAACCTGTATAAATCTTGTGTCTCTTGTGTTGTTCATCGTGCTAGCTTAGAGATTGCGGTGAGGCTGAGGGCGTGTTTCGGTAGGAGGAGATCTTCGTGCGCACCCCAGTGTTCGAACCTTAAGGGTTTTGCCGGAACCCGATATCCGACAAATTCCTGGTGATTGCATACATAAGCTTTCTAAGATTTTACTAACCAATGCAGTAATAGACGTGTAATCGCGTGTTTATGTTTTTATAACATTTCTCCGTCCAGCCCAACATGATAACCCAGCCCAGCAAATCTGTGTATTTCGGAATAAAATCACAAATGGGCTGTAAATTCTAACATAATATATAAATGGGCTGCATAGATGCTACATTATTGTTTCACCTAGCCCACCAAATGGACTCGCTGACATGTGGGCCAATAGGTCGAAGCCTAAGCAAGGCATTGGATTTACATCCAACGGCTGGCATTCTTCTTCAATCTCTCGTCTTCTTCCTCCAGCGCTGGCAAGATCGCCTGCTCCAGCCTCCGGCAACCAGCAACGCTGCTTTGCACGCCTCGCAGCAAAACACTACCCCACAGATGGCTAGGCCATCCCTTCACTCCTCCGCGCATCCTGTTATTCTCCGCCGAGTGTAGCGCCAGCCCGCACCTGAACCAGTCAAGTATCACACTCCTCTCCGTCTGGGACTCTACTGCCGCGTCTTCACCATGTCTGGGTCGTTCTCGTCTGGTGCCTCGCCGTCGTCCACCGCCTTGGTGTGCTCGGCGCGGCGTGGTCAATGTGGTCAACAAGCAAGAGTCATCAGAAGATAACGATACATGGAGAGGCTGATAGTGGGAACATGATGTCTACTACTCAACCTTTCTTATTGTAGACGTTGTTGGGACTCCAAGTGCAGGGTTTTGTAGGACAATAGCAAATTTTCCTCAAGTGGATGACCTAAGGTTTATCAATCCGTGGGAGGCGTAGGATGAAGGTGGTCTCTCTGAAACAACCCTGCAACCAAATAACAAAGAGTCTCTTGTGTCCCCAACACACCCAATACAATGCCGAATTGTATAGGTGCACTAGTTCGGCGAAGAGATGGTGATACAAGCGCAATATGGATAGTAGATATAGGTTTTTGTAATCTGAAAATATAAAAACAGCAAGGTAGCAAGTAACAAAAGTGAGCGAAAACGGTATTGTAATGCTTGAAAACAAGGCCTAGGGTTCATACTTTCACTAGTGCAAGTTCTCTCAACAATGATAACATAATTGGATCATATAACAATCCCTCAACATGCATGAAGAATCACTTCAAAGTTACTATCACGGAGAACACAATATGAAATTGCTTGTAGGGTATGAAACCACCTCAAAGTTATTATTTCCGATCAATCCATTGAGTTGTTCCTATAAGTGTCACAAACAGCCCTAGAGTTCGTAGTAAAAAAAACACCGCATGACACACATCAATCAAACTCTAATGTCACCTAGATACTCCAATGTCACCACAAGTATCCGTGGGTCAATTATACGATATGCATCACACAATCCCAGATTCATAATATTCAATCCAACACAAAGAACTTCAAGAGTATCCCAAGATTTCTATCGGAGAAAGGAATATGAAAATGCGTACTGACCCCTATGCATAGATTACCCCAATGTCACCAAGGGAATCCGCAAGTTGATAACCAAAACATACATCAAGTGGATCAACAGACCATCACATTGTCACCACGGTTATCCCATCGCAAGACATACATCAAGTGCTCTCACATCCAAAGATTCAATCCGACATAACAAAACCTCAAAGGAAAAGATTCAATTCATCACAAGGTAGAGAGGGAGAAACACCATATGATCCAACTATAGTAGCAAAGCTCGCGGTACATCAAGATCGTGCCAAATCAAGAACACGAGAGAGAGATCAAACACATAGCTACTGGTACATACCCTCAGCCCCGAGGGTGAACTACTCCCTCCTCATCATGGAGAGCGCCCGGATGATGAAGATGCCCACAAGTGATGGTTTCCCCCTCCGTTAGGGTGCCGGAACGGGCTCCCGATTGGTTTTTCGTGGCTACAGAGGCTTTCGGCGGCGGAACTTCCGATCTAGGTTTCTTTCCGGGGGTTTCTGGATTTATAGGAATTTTTGGCGTCGGTTTCACGTCAGGGGGGGTCCACGAGTCAGCGAGAAGGCAGGGGGGCATGCCCTCCACCCTTGTTGTTGACTAGGGACTCTTCTGGCCCAACTCTTGTGCTTCGGGGGATTCTTCTGGTCCATAAAAAATCACCAAAAAATTTCAGCTCGTTTGGACTCCGTTTGATATTCCTTTTCTGTGAAACTCAAAAAAAGGAAAAAAAAACAAAAACTGGCACTAGACTCTAGGTTAATAGGTTAGTCCCAAAAATAATATAAAATAGCATATAAATGCATATAAAACATCCAAGATGGATAATATAATAGCATGGAACAATCAAAAATTATAGATACATTGGAGACGTATCAGGACGCACCACGTCCATGGACGCTCGCATGCAACTGCCTCCTTTTTATGCGGAAAGATAATGTTTCCTCCCCCTGGCAGCTGGGATCCACCAGCTACATCTTTGCACGCAAGTAAGTGCATCCTTATTACGTGCAAAAATGATTCCTTCCCCTGACAGTTGGGACCCACCAGCTATATCTTCGCATTGAAGGAAGTGCCTCCATAACTCACCTGACAGTTGGGACCCACCAGGTCGAAGCATATGTAGCGTTATGTGTCTGGTCGCAAACATGTATGTACATACCGGTGCATCGATCTCTTTCCAACGATGAATAGGGGCCGGGCAAGGAGCACCGCGTGTCGTAGTAGAGCCCCGACGTAGCAGTTTAGGCAGTCCTATCTAAACTGCATACACGGCCACGCTGCAAGAAAGTAAATATGGCCACGTACGTACATACGGGCGGGGTCTCGAACGCATATAGCAACGGCGTCCTGTTCGTAGGCAGCCAACTAGCTGGATCGGAACGGAGGAAACAATGCTGTGCTCCTCGGGAGGCAATCGACTGGGTCAGTATGCGTCCTGTTCATTGGGAGTCAACTGGCTTGGACGCAACAGCTAAAACGGGGTCCTGTTCATCGACTCGGGGTCTAGCGTATCGCAAAACGAAGGAAACGGAGCTCTCTTTGACCGCCTACAGTCAAAATGGGGTCTTGTTCATTGGGAGGGGTGTGGCGTACCGCAAAACAGAGAAAACGGACTTCACTCCAACCGCCTACGGCCAAAACTGGGTCTTGTTCATCGGGAGGGGTGTGGCGTACTGCAAAACGGAGGGAACGGACTTCTCTCCAATGGCATACGGTCGAAATGGTTCCCGCTCATCGAGAAGGGTGTGGCATGCCACAAAACGGGACTCCATGGGCTATTGTTCATCCACTGTTGACTACCTCTAGCCTCCACATGCTACTATTCATCCACCGTCGACTTCCTCCAGCCTCCACCAACCACTATTCATCCACGGGCTACTATTCATCTAGCCTCCAATGGCTACTATTCAACCAGCCTCCACGGGATCATGTTCATCCACCCCCAACCGACTGGGATATGTGGCGGCCTCCTCGGGATCCTGTTCATCCAGTGGCAACTGCCTACTAACACGGGGTCATGTTCATCCAGCGG
This sequence comes from Triticum dicoccoides, assembly GCF_002162155.2. Classification (NCBI taxonomy): domain Eukaryota; kingdom Viridiplantae; phylum Streptophyta; class Magnoliopsida; order Poales; family Poaceae; genus Triticum; species Triticum dicoccoides. The sequence goes on from NC_041385.1 coordinate 245,103,331, forward strand.
CAACCGCCTACACACGGCTGGGGCCCTATTCATCCAACCCCCACCGAGAACTGTTCATCCACAGCCAATCAATCGGCTGGACTCACCACATCTCGACTCGTTCTACGTATTGCACGCGCGGTAGCAACATGCACTGTTCATCCAGAGGCAACCCAACTAGCTAGCTACGTCTCACACGGGGGTTCGATCGGCTTCAGTAAGCAGCAACAGCGATTGATCGGATTCCGTTAGCAGAGAAGGAGTCGGTCGAGTTCAGTTAGCAGCGAAGGGATCGATCGATTGACTTCAGTATGTAGCAGTGCGATCATTCGGGTTCAGTAAGCAAACGACTCTTGCTTGGGTTCAATTATAGCGACACGGCCTCCATGCGCCCATATGAGAGAGAAACACGCAAACCACATAGCATTGCTCAGCCCCAACCACACTCCGTAACCGAGAACTCCGCAAAAATTTCCTCACCCTCACTTCTGCCATGATTTTTTATGTCATGGACGGCCCAAAGAATGTCATCCAGGTGCGTCCCTGGACTGCCCAGGACGAAAATCCCATTTTCTATCATGATTTTTTGTCATAGAATTAGGAGCCACCACATCTATGATGATACATGTTTTTGTCACAGTTATCATCATAGAAGTGTCATAACCATGATAGAATTTTTTCTGTTCGGGACACAATATTACGGATCTATTTTTGTAGTGAAAAGGAAACCCGAAAAGATTTTTGGTTTCTTCTTTTGTTTGTTGGGAGCTCTCTTGTGTAAATAGTTTTTCTTGTTTCTTTTGTTTTTCCTTCGTTAGTTTGCTTTCTTCAGAAAGAACCAAAAACTACAAAAATAATTCAGTGTGTTTCTCTGAAAATCTTTTCTTTTCTTGGAGTCGTCATAAGGAGAAGACCACAATGAAATTGTTGAGTGGCTCTAATATGCATTATTGTTGATCTGATGAAGAGCTAACATTACTTTGTCTTCTCCTTTGAACAAAATATTTGCAGATTGTCGGATTCTAGCTGAGTCCAAGTCACATTTGCACTATTCTTATTTTCACATCATTATGTCGTGCAAGTGAAAGGTAATAATGACGATGATTTGATGTAGTGATTGCGATGAAGTAAAGCTGGTATGAACTCTTGTTGTTTTTTGTTTTTGTAAATATGTTTAGCTCAGTCGTTCTTGATACAACATATTATGAGTAAACATGTGGTTGGTTCAAAACCAACGCAACCTTCATGATGTTTATGTTCAGGCTGTTTATATCCTACTCAAGCTCATATTCAATGTTCATTATTCTTAGTGTATGATTATGACCGTTGTCGCTCTCTAGTTGGTCGCTTCTCAATCTATTTGCTAGCCTTCGCCTGTACTAAGCGGGAATACTGCTTGTGCATCCAAAATCCTTAAACACAAAGTTGTTTCAGATGAGTCCACCATATCCACCTATATGCGGTATTACTCTGCCGTCCCATGTAAATTTGCATGTGCCACCACTAATCACTCAAATAAACGTCTGTTTTGTGTGCCCGTACCACTCATGGAGCGATGGGCGGTCAATATCTTCCATGCTAAGCGGGTTATTCTCATGATGGGTGTTTATCACTTGTCATTGCACGAGAGAGGCCGGTAATTGGGATGCCCAGTCCTGTAATCAAAATAAAGAACAATATAATAAAACAAACTCCCTCAGAAAGTTGATTTGTTTGGAGGGCACCTGAGGATTCAGCTAGCATGGCTTGTGTTTGTATGGTTGAGGGGAGTGAACTTTACCTTTCTGCTTGGGAATCACTGATAATGTGTTTAGCATGGAAGATACTGAAATCATTTGTTGTGACGTTGACAGGAGAAGCACACCTCTCAAAATGTATGCATCTCTGTTTTAAGCTTCGAGCTCTGGCATCTCTGTAAATCTCTGCTTTCCTCTGCGAATGGCCTTTCTATTTACTTTTATGTTATTTAGTTTTATTGTTGAGTCATTACCTTCTCATTCAAGCACCAATATGGAGATTGCTACTGTCATTCTTAGTTTAACATGCATTAAGTCTAGTGATACGTATCCAACGTATCTATAATTTTTGATTGTTCCATGCTGTTATAGTATCATTCTTGGATGTTTTACAATCATTTTATAGCAACTTTATATCATTTTTCGGGACTAACCTATTGACATAGTGCCCAGTGCCAGTTGCTATTTTGTGCTTGTTTTTTACTTCGCAGAATATCCCTATCAAACAGAGTCAAAACGTAGCAGAACTTTTTGGAGATTTTTTTGGACCAGAAGACAACTTGGGAGCCAAGGAAGCACCTGGGGGAGGCCCGTGGGGACCACAAGACACCAGGGCGTGCTAGAGGCCCCTGGTACGCCCTGATGGGCTGTGCGGCCCACAGGGGTCTCCTCCATCGCCTTTCAGCTCTATAAATACCCTAATATTCCAGAAACCCTACAGGAGTCGACGAAAGACAATTCCATCCACCGAAAGTTCCAGAACCACGAGATCCAATCTAGAGCCCTATTCCGGCACTCTACCGAAGGGGAACACGATCACAGAGGGGTTCATCATCCTCATTGGTGCTCCTCCGATGATGCGTGAGTAGTTAACCATATACCTACGGGTCCGTAGGCAGTAGCAAGATGGCTTCTTCTCTCTTTTTGATTCTCAATACAATGGTCTCTTGGATACCTATTTGATGTAATGAATTTTTGTGGTGTGCTTGTTGGGATCAGATGAAGTTCGAGTTTATGGTCAGATCTATATCCATGAATATTATTTGAGTCTTCTTTGATCTCTTATACGCATGATTATTTATAGCCTTGTATTTCTTCTTCGAATCTTTGGTTTAGTTAGGCCAACTAGATTGATTTTTCTTGGAATGGGAAGAGGTGCTTCGTGATGGGTTCGATCTTGCAGTGGCCTCACCCAGTGACAGAAGGGGTAGCAAGGCACGTATGTATCGTTGTTATTAAGGATAAAAGGATGAGGTCTCTATTCCTACATGAATAGATCTTGTCTACATCATGTCATCGTTCTTATTTCATTACTCTGTTTATCCATGAACTTAATACACTGGATGCACGTTGGATAGCAGTCGATGTGTGGAACAATAGTAGTAGATGCATAATCATTTCGGTCTACTAATCTTGGATGTGATGCCTATATTCATGATCATTGCCTTGGATATCGTCATAATTTTTTGTTCTTCTATCAATTGCCCAACAGTAATTTCCTTTACCCACTATATGCTATTTTTTTGAGAGAAGCCACTAGTGAAAACTACGGCCCCCGGGTCTATCTTTTATCATATTGCTTTCGGATCTATCTTTTATCATATTTGTTTTCAGATTTATTATTTCAAAACCCCGAAAATACCTTGCTACAGTTTTTCTTTACTTATTTTATTTCGTGTTTATTCAGATTTATGTATCCAATCTCATACAAACCAATCTATCTTTTTACCGTGGAGGTATTGACAACGCCTCTTACGCGTCAGGTCGCAAGTATTTGTTTTTTGTGTGCAGGTACCGTTTACATAGTGTTGCTTGGTTCTCCTACTGGATTGATACCTTGGGTTCATAACTGAGGGAAATACTTACCGTAGTTGTGCTGCATCATCCCCTCCTCTTTGAGGAAATAACGATGCAGTCTCAAGCCACGTCAAAGGAATTTCTTGCTCCGTTGCCGTGGAGACATCATCAACATCTTCCAGGTTCCTAATCAAAAATCTCATCTCCTTGCAATTTACATTATTTTCCATTTGCCTCTCTTTTTAATCTCCCCCACTTCAGAACAATTTGCCTTTTTATTCGCCTTTTTTTCGTTCGCCTTCTTTTCGTCAGATCTCTTTTTGCATTCAGTCTTGTTTGCATAGTCACAATGTCTCAAGAAAATACCAAATTGTGTGATTTTTCCAATACCAATAATAATGATTTTATTATTACTCCGATTGCTCCTCCCGCCACTAGTGCGGAGTCCTGTGATATTAATGTCGCTTTGTTGAGTCTCATTATGAAAGATCAATTTTCTGGTACTACTAATGAGGATGTCGCGTCCCATCTAAACAAATTCGTAGAATTGTGTGATGTGAAAAAGAAAAAAAAGATGTGAACAATGATATTGTGAAGTTGAAATTATTTCCTTTCTCCTTGCGGGATCGTGCAAAAATATGGTTTTCTTCTTTGCCTCGCAATAGTATCAATTCTTGGGATAAGTGCAAAGATGCTTTTATTACTAAGTATTTTCCGCCCGCGAAAATTATTTCCCTTATAACTCAAATCATGAATTTTAAGCAACATGAGCACGAACATGTTGCACAATCTTGGGAAAGAATGAAATCAATGCTAAGAAATTGTCCTACTCGTGGTTTAAATCTTTGGATGATCATACAAAAAATTTATGCGGGATTGAATTTTGTTTCTAGAAATCTTTTAGATTCCTCCGTGGGTGGTACTTTTATGGAAATTACTTTGGGTGAAGCTACTAAATTTCTAGGTAATATTACGGCAAATTATTCACAATGTCATGCCGAAAGAGCACCTACTAGTAAAAAAGTTAATTTGGTTGAAGAAATTAATTCTTTGAGTGAAAAAGTTGATGCTCTTATGAAATTGGTTGCTAAAGTTATTAAAGCTCGAGCTGGAGAATGAGGATCTGAGGGAGAGCAACTTTAGCCTCCGATGCAAGCTGGACAAACTCACTACTTCATCACCACCACAATCATCATCTTCCCAATGAAGGAGACTTGAGTACATGGTATGGGCACTCCCCTTGGCTTGTTCCAAGCTTGGGGGAGGTGCCCCGGTATCGTATCACCACTACTATCTTTGCCTTTATCTATTTTAGTTCGATCTTTAGTTATCCTATGATTTAGTTGAATAAAGTTTAGCAATGGTCTATTTTTGAGTGTTTGCTTAGTGATCTATCTATGTAATCGTGTGCGAGATTTATAATAAAGAGTAGTTGGAGTTTTGTTTCTTAACTTTTATGTTTCAACAAAAAGAAAGGAAAATAAATGGAAAAGATCATATGCTAATCTTATGGTAACTAATGACATCACATAAGGAAAAGTAAAGTGGTAAAATTTATTGGAGATTGACAAGCATAGCATTGGTCAATGATGCAACTCATGACAGAATTAATAAGGGAAGAGAAGATTCACATGCAAATATATTATCTTGGACATATTTTATGATTGTGAGCCCCCATTAAATATTATATGTCAAAATTGTTGATGCTGGACATGGAAAACAACGTAATGATTTATGTTTGTTCATATTCACGTAGAAGTTATATTGTCATAGATCCTTCAACATGTGGTGCTTGCTCAATATCTTTGCTAGCCAAAAACTCCGCACTAGGTAGAGATACTACTTATGCATCCAAAAACCCTTAAACCCAAAATCTCATTTTGGGAGTCCACCATGCCTACCTATGGATTGAGTAAGATCCTTCAAATAAGTTGTCATTGGTGCAATAAGGCAATAAAAATGGCTTCTAAATGTGTTGGATCATTTAGTGTAAGAGAAAAATGAGCGTTGTACGAACTTGTGATGGCAAAGTAATAAAAGTGACGGACTGCATAATAAAGGTTGCTATCATAAGGGGCAATGTAACATGACGTATTTTAGCATTAAGTGATTTGGCATACAAACAAAAGGTGCATGGCAACCTCTGCTTCCCTCTCCGAAGGGCCTATCTTTTACTTTTATGCAAGAGTCAACGTATTCTTCCCTATTACTTTTTATTTTCTCTTTTTGCAAGCATCATGTGGTGAGGAAAGATCTAGGCACATATATCCAGTTGGATATGAGTGAGCATGAGTTATTACTGAATACGTTGGGAGGCGAAACTATAAGCCCCTATCTTTCTATGTGTCCGGTTGAAACTTTTTGCTCATGGGTATGATGTGAGTGTTAGCAATCATAGAAGATTAAATGATGATTGAGTATGTGGACTTGCCAAAAGGCTCCGATACACGAACCTTCCTGAAAATATGATGAATTTTAGTTGCAAAGTTGACTGAGAACATAGTTTGTTGGTTTTCAATAGAGTTTATGCTTTATACTTCAATGTTGTGATGAATTGTTACTTGTTCATGAGAAGTTATATGATAAAAGTTGTATGATAAAAACTTTATGATTAATTTTTGTTGTTGTTATGATAATAAGCATGATGCTACTATGTCCGTATTTTGTTTTATCGACACCTCTATCTCTAAGCATGTTGGCATGTTTTTTTATATCGGTTTTTCGCTTGAGGACAAGCAGGTCTAAGCTTGGGGGAGTTGATACGTCCATTTTGCATCATGTTTTCCTATTGTTATTTATAATGTTTTTATGCATAATAATGCTTTATGGAGTAATTCTAATGTCTTTTCTCTGATAATATGCAAGGTTTACACAAAGAGGGAGAATGCCAGCACCTGGAATTTTGGACCTGAAAAAGCTACGTCAGAGTTACCTATTCTGCACATCTCCAAATGAGCTGAAAATTTACAAAGAATTATTTTGGAATATATAAAAAATACTAGAGCAAATAACTACTGGAGGGGGGCACTTGGTGAGCACAAGACACCAGGGCGCGCCAGGCCCCCCAGGCGCGCCCTGGTGGGTTTTGCTCAGCCCATCCCACCTCTGGTGCCCATTTTATAGTATATAGGTCATTTTGACCTAGAAAAAATTAGGAGAGGACTTTCGGGACGTAGCGTCGCCGTCTCGAGGCGGAACTTGGGTAGGAGCACTTTTGCCCTCCATTGGAGCGATTCCGCCGGGGGAACTTCCCTCCCGAAAGGGGAAATCGAAGCCATCGTCATCACCAATAACCCTCTCATCTTTGGGAGGGCAATCTCCATCAACATCTTCAACAACACCATCTCCTCTCAAACCCTAGTTCATCTCTTGTGTTCAATCTTTGTACCGGAACCTTAGATTGGTACTTGTGGGTGACTAGTAGTGTTGATTACGGATTTGGTGGAAGATTATATGTTCAGATCCATTATGCTATTTCATACCCCCTCTGATCTTGGGTATGATTATTCTTTGTAAGTAGTTACTTTTGTTCTTGAGGTCACGGGAGAAGTCATGTTGCAAGTAATCATGTGAACTTGATATCTGTTCGATATTTTGATGATATGTATGTTGTGATTCCCTTAGTGGTGTCATGTGAATGTCGACTACATGGCATTTCACCATATTTGGTCCTAAGGGAATGCATTGTGGAGTAGTTATTAGATGATGGGTTGCTAGAGTGACAGAAGATTAAACCCTAGTTTATGCGCTACTTCGTAAGGGACCGATTTGGACCCAAAAGTTTAATGCTATGGTTAGATTTTATCTTAATATTTTTCTCGTAGTTGTGGATGCTTGCGAGGGGGTTAATCATAAGTAGGAGGTTTGTTCAAGTAAGAACATCACCTAAGCACCGGTCCACCCACATATCAAAATATCAAAGTAGCAAACACGAATCAAGCCAACATGATGAAAGTGACATGGTGAAATTCCCGTGTACCCTCAAGAACGCTTTGCTTAATATAAGAGACCGTTTTGGCTTGTCCTTTTCCACAAAAGGATTGGGCTACCTTGCTGCACTTTATATACCGTTACCGTTACTTGTCCATTACAAATTATCTTGCTATCAAAGTACATGTTACCGACTATTTCGGTGCTTACAGAAATTACCTTGCCAAAAACCACTTGTCATTTCCTTCTGCTCCTCGTTGGGTTCGACACTCTTACTTATCGAAAGGACTACAATTGATCCCCTATACTTGTTGGTCATCAAGACCTAAGTGTTAACATTCACATGGTTAGTCCATAATCTTTGCTGAAAACTTGAACAGTTGTTAAGCATATATACAACAACGAGAACAAAAGAGTTTGTAAAAGTTTTTCTTTATCACTTTCAGTTTGCCAACTGAAGTGCTTGAGGACAAGCAATGAATTAAGCTTGGGGGAGTGGATACGTCCCAAATGTATCTACTTTTCCAAACACTTTTGCTCTTGAATTGGACTCTAATTTGCATGATTTGAATGAAACTAACCCGCACTGACGTTGTTTTCAGTAGAACTGTGATGGTGTTGTTTTTGTGCAGAAATAAAAGTTCTCGGATTGGGCTGAAAATTTACGAAGATTATTTCCAGAATATATAAAAACAAAGAGAACTACTGGAGAGGGCCCACCCAGGAGCCACGAGCTCAGGGGGCGCCTCCCCAGGGCGTGCCCTATGAGCTCATGGGCCCCACAGGCCTTCGGCAACCCTATCTCCAACTCCATAAGTACCGCCTTGTGGAGAAAAATCAGAGAGAAGGAATCATCATGTTTTACGATATGGAGCCGCCTCCACCTCCTATTCTTCATCGGGAGGGCTGATCTGGAGTCCGTTCGGGGCTCCGGAGGGTGGAATTCATCATCGTCGTCATCATCAACCCTTCTTCATCAATAATTCCATGATGCTCAGCACTAGGAGTGAGTAATTCCTTCGTAGGCTTGTTGTACGGTGATGGAGTTGGATGAGATTTGTCATGTAATCGAGTCAACTTGTTAGGGCTTGATTCCTAGTATCCACTATGTTCTGAAGTTGATGTTGCTATGACTTTGTTATGCTTAATGCTTGTCACTAGGGCACAAGTGCCATGATTTCAAGTCTAAACCCTCTATGTTTTCATGAATATATTTGAGTTATTGATCTTATATGCTAGTTATATGCACTTGTTATTGTTCTGATCCGTAGACCCCAAAGTGACAATAGTTGGGATACTCTTCGGGGATGACTGTAATTCGAGTTCTTGTATTCATTATGTGTTAATGCTTTATCCAGATTCTCTATGAAAAGGAGGCCTTAATATCCCCCAGTTTCCTTATGGACCCTGCTGCCATAGGAGGGTAGGACAAAAGATTGCATGCAAGTTCTTATTATAAGCATGTATGACTATATACGGAATACATGCCTACATTATATTTAGAGTCAATTACATCGGTGGTGTTAGAACTTGGCGCGATATTGTTACACTCATTTCAACCTTGTTTAAACCGAATTATTTCAATAAAAGAGAGATATTCGCTTTGATACTGCCACTAATGACTAATGACTGCAAAGGATTCCACAAATCCCCTCTATGATATTTTTCCACAGGAAATGCGCTGAAAAGGGAAGAGATCATGTGGGAGAAAGGAAAGGAAGGAAAATGGAGAAGAAATAAGTCACCGGGAGGCGTCAGAAGGCCACCAAAACCAAAGACGGTGTTCCATGCGACTGCACGCGCTCACATGAGCGGTCGTTTGGCGTGGAAAACGAGGCAGGTCATCCTCTTGAACAACTTTTATAAAGTGGACCCCGTCAAAATGTCAACGGAAGGGGGAGCAAGAGGAGCGTCGAGCACAGCCAGAACCTGTTGAAAGTACATGTAGTCCCCATGTGTGGTTTTGGTAATTAATTAATGACAATCCTTATGGACTAATGTTTGCATTGAGATATACATTTGAAGATTAGTCCCATTGGAAAATGATTGAAGAATAATGGAAGAAAACTCCTTTGAAGCAACAATTACATCGAGATGATCAAAATGGAGTTCATTGGAGTATCTTAAGGGTTGTCATGCTTAGAGCTATGGTTTGAGCCATAATGGATCAAGATCTTAAGAGGATGATTTGAATGATGAATTCTAGGAGTGGCTCAAAGACATGATCATAATGGACTCATGTGTTGATTCATGATTGAGCAAGCTATTCAAGTGAAGAATTCAATATGTCGTTCATGACGTCAAGATTAAACATGGAGTAGAGATATCGGTTGACCAAGTTGAAGTTCGGAGATTGAACTCTAAATGGTCAACACACGAGCGCAAATGATGCACCACATAAGATCGTGTGGTATGATAAGAAATTATCAATTGCTCTTTGTGTACTAACCCATACTATGTGTTGTCTATGTTTTCGAGGGTTAGGTGATTCTCATGGGCTCGCATTGAGAGAGAGATTTCAAGTGTCTATGAGAGGATAACATCAATTGTTGGTGATCATGGTTGATAAGGGCAAGTTCAAGATAACCATCCCGAGGGATTACATGCTTGAAGCTTGTGGATGATCACATGATGGACAAGTGAAGATGAATACAAAGCAAAGCCTCCCATATTGTGTATGGGGGAGCTACTTGAAGACTTCACCAATGTCTTGCCTTCAACTTGAGCCAAGAAGAAACATCAACATCAAGCTCAAGTGAAAGGCTTGAGTCAAAGGTATTAGTTCCTTTGGCGTTAGTGTTGTGGACAGATGACCACCGAAGAAAAATATACACTCAAGAATGGTTCTCGATAGCTATGTAGTATAGCTCTTTTATGTTTCTTGAGTTATAGGGATCCCGCACTATTAAGAGGGGATCAAAGGGGTTAGTGATAGATTTGCTCAAGTCAACATTTCTATTTCTACTTCCTCACATCATATTCCAACATAGGCATATTTCACTCCTATCCAATACAAATACAATATGCCTATACATCTACCAAAGTAAATCCATAGCCAAATAGGTTCCCCAAAGTATATGATCTTACCTTTCCATACTTTTCACCCTCCATTTTGGTTTATCTTGGGTGGTTCTCTATATGAGGACCTGGAGCTTTTCCATAGCTTCAAAACGAGCCCAAGATCATCAAAATCGGAGTCCAGATGTGAAAGTTATGCATGTTTTACTTTTGGGGTGGCTGCAGTTTTTGTGTTGGCCGGATGTCCGGCCACTGCTATCCAGAGGGCGTCTGATTTGTGTGAAATCGCCGGATGTCCGGCCCCTGGCCCGGATGTCCGGCCGTAGATGTCCAGAAACCTTACCAAAATACCGTTTGTATACGCCGGATGTCCGGCACTTGGCCGGATGTCCGGGGCCCCAAGTTTGGCCAGATGTCTGGGCTTTGGCCAGATGTCCGGGCCCTGTAATCTGTTTTCCACATACGTGTGTGTGATTCTCAGCCGCCGGATGTCCGGCCATTGCCCGGATGTCCGGCCCGGCGTTGCCACTTACACTAAAACGGCTAGTTTTCTTGGCACACTATATATACCCATCTACCCATCCGGTAGAGGGTTGACCACTTCATCCCAAATCACCCCAAGAACACAAGTGGCTCCCTCTCACTTCTCCTACACCAAATCTTAGATCCTGGAGAGATTCGTGAGAGTTCTTGAGAGTTTTTCCAATCAAGTGATAGATCCACTCCCTCTCCTTCTCTTGACCGAAGGAATTCGTGATTTGAGCAAGTCTTGAGAATTTCCCCCTTGATCTTGTTACTCTTGGAGGTTGGAGACTCCTAGGCGGTAGGAGTGCTCCGGTGAGAAATCAACTTGTGATTTGTCCCCCGGAAAGTTTGTGAAGGTTTGGAGGCCACCTCAAGGTCTTCCACTAGTGGTTGGGAATCGCCTTCGCGGTGATATCTCAAGGAGAATAGGGTGAGCCTTCGTGGCGTTGGTGTGCCTTCGTGGTAACATCCACCTCTCTAACGGTGACTAGCTTCCCTCCAAGGAAGTGAACATCGGGATACATCATCGTCTCCGTGACTTCGGTTATCCCTAACCCTAACTCCTTACTTGTGGTTTACCTTGGTCACTTGACCGCGCATTCACTATTCTTGTTGTCCTCATTATATTGTGTTGGTTACCATATCGTAGAGATTATTTAGGCCAACACTTTATAGTCCGCAATTCATACTTCCTACTATTGTTCTATCTTGTGTTTAGTGTGAATTGCTAGCTTGTAACATATCTTGTGTAAGCTTGTAGTGCTTACTTGAGTTTGCTTGTATCATTCAATTCCATATATTGTGATACAATTTGTGTAAGCTTGTATTGCCTACTTGTAGGTGTGTGTATTATTCATTTCCATATCTCGTGATATACATTGAGTAAGTTTGTGTAACTTACTTGTGCTTACTCATATCCTAGTTTTTCTCATCTTGTTTATGCTAAGTTGTTGGTGCACTTAGTGAGCCTAGTATATTTAGGTTTTGTGCTTGAAAAGTATCCGCTTAGTTTATTTCCGCATTAGGATATAGCCAAATCCGTAAAAGATTTTAAAACGCCTATTCACCCCCCTCTAGGCGACATTGTGGTCCTTTCAATTGGTATCAGAGCAAGGTCTCTCCTTATTAGGCTTAACCGCCTAGAGAGTAACGATGTCGACTAGTGAACTAGTGCACGCTGACACATTTTGTTTTAATGGCACAAATTACATTATGTGGAGATTACACATGCTTTGTCATTTTCGGGCCATGGGTCCAAATGCTTTGCGGATTGTGGTTGTAGGGAATTCAAATCTAAAGGATGGACAATCTCCGTCACTTGGTGATATGCATCTTGATAGTGAAGCTTTAAGTATCATTCACCAAGCTAAAACCTTCGAGGTGTTCAAGTCAATCTCGTCTTGTTCGTTGGCTCGTGATGCTTGGACCAAAATTGAAGATATATATGGTGGGTCCAATCTTCATGAAGACAATATTATTTTTGGGGAGTTAATGGAGGAGTTCTCCACATTTTTAAATCATGAAGAGCTCTCTATTGCTTCCACCTCCGATTACTTGCATACCTCAACATCTTTCACTTCACCAACATGTGGCATACCACAAGGTAATGACATGGTGAGTGAAGAAATATCCTGTAATGATGGTGTTAAGCTCATTTGTGATGATATGCTTGATCTCCCATGTTGCCATGATAGAAATGTTTTGGTTTCCTCTAGTTTTTCTATGACTAACAATGTAGAGGAAATCAAGAAAGATGAGGCATGCTTGATTGATGAAGAACCTTCTTCTCCAAAACAATCATCATCAACCCCTTTTGTTCACATGTGCCTCATGGCAAGAGGTAATGACGAGGTATCATCTTCTCTTAGTGATAATGATGATAGTTGTAATGAGGAAGATGATGAAGTCCTGACTCAAAATCTCTATGAGATTGGGAAAACTCTTCGTAGAGCTAAAAATAACACTTATAAAAGGCTCCAAGATGTTCTTGCTTGCTTTCAAAAACGTAACGACTTATTTCTTTACGAGCAAGCAAAAAGTGAACAACTTGAACATGAACTTGCTATGGCTCATCAATGTCTTAGTGACTTGAGGTCTTTAAAAGAAGAGATTGAAGTTACTCATTGTAAACTTAAAGAGGATTTTGAGCACCTTGACCTTGACTTCAAGAAGGTCAAAGGAGAGCTCACCAAACTCTCTAACTCTCATGAGGAACTTCAAGCTACTCATGCGGAGTCTCTAGCTTCTACATGCTACTCTCATATTGATAATGATGCTTGTGCTACTAACTCTATCTTGTGTGAAGCATCGATATTAAAAGAAAATGTTGAGCTAAGGACTCAACTTGATTTGCTAACTAGCAATTATGGGAAATTAGGAGAAATCATAAAAAGCTCTCAGGCACTCATGAGGATCTTCTAATCTCTCATGATGAGTTAAAGTTAGCTCATGAGGCTATGGTCACCAAGGTAAAATCATGTGAGTCTCATGTGGATATTAGCACATCTTGTACTCGAAATGCCTTATTGTCATGTGCTAGTCCTTGCAATTCCTCTCTACATGATATTGGTACATCTTGTAATGAATTGCTCACCATGCCTTGTTGCTCTAACAATGAAGCTTCTACTTCCTCTAGTTCTTTTGTTAATACTAACCTTGTAGAGGAAAAAAAAGAGCTCAAGGCCCAAGTCACTAGTTTGAAGAAAGACTTGGAAAAATGTTGTGATAATATCTTGAGTGTGCAAAAGGACCCTCAGGACAAAATAGGACTTGATTTTATCTCCAACAAGAAGAAGTCCAAGAACAAGAAGAAGGGACAAGATCAAGTCAAGAATTCGGCCAACATTACTTGCTTCAAGTGCAAGAATGTTGGACACCATGTGAGATCTTGTCCATTAAAGAAGAAGGCTTCAAATGTGAAGCATCAAGGGAAGTGGCCTCAAGTTCAATATCAAGATAATGAAAGGCCTCTTCCCATGCCTAACCAAGATAATTCTCTCCAAGTTGAAAAGGTAAAGAAGAAGAGAAAGGGGAGCACATGTTGCTATATTTGCCGTAAGAAGGGACACATAGCTTCATCTTGTCCCAACGGTAACATATCTAAGCCTCCTATAGTCAATAATCATTATTCGCTAAGGAAGGATCTTGGTGGCAATGTGTTTGCCAAGTTTGTGGGTTCCCAAAGAAGTTTGAAAGTGTACAAGACCATTTGGGTTGCCAAGCCTATTGTTACTAACTTCTTAGGACCCAACTTGGTTGGGGACCATCAAGCTCAAACTTGATCAACAGGTGTGTGGAGGGCATTGGAGACTTGGCTACTTCATGAAGAAAAACTATTTTCACCATATGTTATGGTGAATGCCAAGTCAAGTGGATTATCATCATATCTATCAATCCAATGCTCCTCTTTGCAGTAACTTGTACTTGCATTGTTTACATTGAAAGTTACTATGTCCCTTTCATGTTTTAGTTTTTGTACCTAGCATGTGCTTTTATAGTTGTGCTTCCTAGTATGCTTTATTTGTGTTATCTAGCATGTGTAGGTCACAATGCACTTCATATATTTGTGCGTGTGTGGTTTCAAGAATTTATTGCTTCATTAGTTGAATCTTCCTTGGCTGGATCATCACATTATGGGGGAGTGCTATGTTTTACAGATATCACAAACCTTAAATGTGTATGTATGTGGGAGACCACCTAGTATTGTTAGTGCAATATTATCTAGGTACTGTGTGGTATGTAAAGCTCTTTTGAAACTCAAATTCTCATCCATTAATTATCCTTAGTTGGGTTTCATTTGCTTCTTGTGGATAATACATGGATCATCATATTATGGGGGAGTGATATGCTTTGTGCATATCACAATCCTTGTTAATATGAACAATTGAGGGATGCCACCTCGAATTTATATTTGAGATTATCTTATATCTCCGTGGCATGCAATGTCTTGTTTACGTATGGCATTCTTGTGCGGTTTTGCCCATGGTTATCTTTAAAATCATATTTGGAAAAACATTTGATTAAAGCTATTCCAATTATTGCTTTACATGATTATCTATCTAGTCGGAATGTTAATATTATGCTATCCAAGCATTGTGGTTATTTCTAAAACTCTCATGTTATGCTTGTGTTAGTATAGATGATCATGTACTTATTTGGTTTCTACACCGAATGATAACCCGAAATACCATTTTGTTCGAACTCATCTTATTGCTCTATATGAGAGTTTGTTATCTCATTGTTTATAGTTTCCTATATCTACTTGAGTGAGATATTCCTATGAGTATGTGTGCAATGCATATCTTATATGCTCATTTTTTTTCCTTGGTTCATATGTTGAACTTTGTGTGCTATCATATGTTGATTTGTCACTTTGATTCATTTTGGACAACATGAATGACTAGTGATGTTATTGGAAGTATTAACGGTTATGTGGTCATTTTTCAAATTTGTATCTCCCTAGATTTTGGTAGGCTTGTGCATGCATATTTACTATGTGTAAATTCACATGCCTTGTTTGCCTTATTTGATCCAATATATATATATATATATATATATATATATATATATATATATATATATATATATATATATATATATGGTAAATCCATCAAATTCTTAATAGCTATGATGTGCATGAAATTCAAATTCATATCAATAGGCACATATTTAAGTGGTTTTACCCTATGTGTTGTAGTTATGCTAACTACTTCGGACCCAATAAGTTTGGGGACCATATTGTACTTAAAATGTTTTA